>NC_064811.1:162736223-162758162 GCF_023721935.1 Panthera uncia | reverse complement strand
TCCGGCGCCTCTCTGGGGCTTGTCTGGGATTCAAACCCAGACGCGTCTTAAAGGGTCCCGCTCTGTGTACCCTGTTTCTGGGGAAGTGCCACTCCACCCCACCGATGGAGGGCCTCCTCCCCAGTGCCCTTCAGGTGTGAAAGAGGCAGTGTGTCCCGCTCCAGCAACTCACATGCTTCCCTGGCGCTTGGCTGGGATTTAAACCCCATTGTCTTAAAGGGCACAGGCACAGGCAGGGTCCTCTGAACCATTAAATACCTTCTTCCCATAGCACTGAGGGAGGGGATTGCCTTCTCCCACTGCGGACTGTACCGCTGAGCTAGTTACCTGAGCCCGGGGCTGGCTCCCCTCCTCCCCAGGTGCACCAACTAGGCAGGTGGCCCCAGTCCGGAGAAAGCCCCGCAGTTAGAGATTGGATATTTCTCCGACCGGGCTCTGTGGTTTTTCTCTTGTACAAATATAGTCCTACATTTCCACAGCCTCTCTTTCTCTTCCCTTTGTCTCTCCAAAGAAGGGAATCCCTCCCCTCCATGTCTACACGGCCCATTTTATTTCTCCCAGATAGCAATCACGCACCTATGGCCCGTCAGGTTGTCCCCGTGCGCCCCTGGAGATGTCTCTGTCACTCTGCAGCCTGGACTCTTAGAATTCAAAGTTATTTGGCCTCAACACTGCTGTGTTTGAGGGACGATTGAACTTCGAGTCCCCCTACTTCTCTGCCATGTTGGATCTCCAGGATCCATTTTAATGATAGCTCTAAGTACTAAGTGACATCACACTCATATATTCTTTTAAAAATCCCTTTCCTACAAATATTCTTTGTTCAAGTGCCCCACAAAGTATACTATCTTAATGAAATCCTAAAAACAAAACAGATGAATTTAGATTTAAAAATCCATAACACCATGCGAATTTGTGGAATGACCAGAAAAGGTTACAAATTCCTAGCATGAGCAAATTCAGTAATGAAATACAAAGTATCCATGTTTTAGGTCTTGTTAAAAATTAGTTTATACCTATGGCTTTTTATTTGTGTTCATTTTGTTTTATGTTTATTATTTTTGAGAGACAGCAAGAGAGCTGGGGAAGTACAGAGAGAAAGGGAAGGAGACAGAGGATACAAAGCAGGCTCTGCACTGACAGCAGAGAGCCAGATGTGGGGCTCGAACCCACAAACCATGAGATCATGACCTGGGCTGAAGTTGGAAGCTTAATCGACTGAGCCACCCAGGTGCCCCTATTTGTGTCCATTTCTAGAGAGGTCACACTAAACCTTATTTGTTCAAGGTACAGTATTCACAGAAATAGACTAAGCAAGACAAATTTCCCTGAGATTTTTCAACAAGATACTATAAGATCCAATTAAGCAAATGCCCTTGATACTTTCAATGTTCATCTTTAGGAAAATTCATTATCCAAACTGTCATAATATTAGCATCATTAATATCATTAATAGTAGCCTCGGCTGTCGTATCATACTCCACAGTATGAATCCCAAAATCCTGTTACCTTAGCTATAATTTAATGTTAATGGGTGTAATTAAAGTAAACCCAAGGATCTTTCGAAATATGAAAGTACTGGTCATAAGGAGTAAATATTGTGAAAGGATAGATTATTATTATGGATTTGCAGATACCACAGACACGTGGTCTCCCTATGAATGGCCCACAGAGAATTTTTTTAAAAACCTCCAAATTACATATAGCTTTAAGAATTTAAAAAGTTTATTTCTGCTAATAAAATATAAATATATACACATATTCAAGATAACATTAATTATTTCTTCACTAGTTTTTGAAATGAGAAATAACAATAGGTAAACAATAACAATATTACAATAACAATAGGTAAAAGAGAAAAAAAACAATAACCCTCATTTACCCTAACATATCCAGTCACTGATAAACCAACCTACCTCATTTTCTTAAATTTATTTGCAACTTGAGCCCTTCCATGGAGCTCTGTTAAAAACTTCAGTTTTCAAAACAGATTGAATCCTTCCATCCAATCACACACAGCTTTACCTTTTTATAACAATTTCCATATCCTAAATTTCAACATCCTGACATGTTCCCTGCCTCACCACCTTCTTTTAAAAATACTATTACCAGGACACCTGGCTGGCTCAATCGGTAGAGCATGAGACTCTTGATCTCAGGGTCATGAGTTCAAGCCCCACACCAAGTATGGAGCCTACTTAAAAAAATAAAACAAATAAAAGTACTGTTACCAGTGGGAGAGTGCATTGTGTAGATGGAGGTCTCGGTTCTTAGATTCCCCATGAAACTGTTATGTGAGGACCCACACAAATAAAGACAGCCAGAAGGAAAGTAGCAAGCACAAAGCAGTTTGGGTTTATTAAGGACAGTACACTCTCAAGGTGGGAGAGCAGGCAGGCCCAGGGATGGCAGCTGCACCGGGGTCAGGGGTGTCTTTTCTTTTTAGGTTTGCAGAGGTTATGGGCCATAGCTAGGGCAGTCTCCAAGAAGTTGTATTCAATCATCTAAAGGACTCCTCCTACCTGTTGGAAGGGGGAAATTTTGGCCCTACAAGGTATTTTGCCAAAAGGAAAGGAACTTTCAGAGTCATCTTCCCCCATGGGGGGTGGAGGGATCAAAACCACAGTGTAAATATATTATCATTATAGGTTACCCTGGAGCAAAGGTGGGAGAGGAGAGCACACTTTCTGCACCTGTGGCTCTAGGTCTGTCAGTCCCAGGGTGTTGGAAGCTGTAAGGCCAAGATGTTAAAAGCCACAAAGTCAGGATGTTGTGCCTTCAGGCTTCTAATGTGTCACCTATTTATTACCGCTTTTGCCTCCAGGTCACGTCTAACTAACTGCCTACGCTATCAGTACCTGCTTTAAAAGAGTCAAAATATAATCCCTGGGGCACCTGGCTGGCTCAGTCAGTAGAGCATCTGACTCTGGATCTGAGGGTTGTGAGTTCAAGCCCCATGTTGGGCATTGTGCTTACTTAAAAAACAAACAACAAATAACTAAATAAATCTTTCCTGGAAGAATACTCTGAAAATTAATCAGTTAAAGATGAGAAGAAATAACTCCTAACTGCCACGTAAATAGCAATTATACACCTTAGGGAGTACATCCCTTAACTAGTACATACAAACCTCAGATGTGCTTAGGCAGGGATGATTCAATCCTATATCAATCCAACCAATCCTATATCACAACTTGAAAACAGTCAAATAAGGATGTACATGTCGAGGTGCCTGGTTAAAAACAAGAAACTGACTCAGGTTAGTTTAGGCAGAAAAGAAGTTTGTTATTGGCAAGAGTCTGGGGAGTTCCCTGTCTACAGGACAGCTGCAGATGCAGACTCAGACTGGGACCAAGCAGGGCACAGCATAGCCAAGGTCCTAAAACAGAACAGCCCAGCCTACTGTAACGTTGCTGGAGCCACTGCTACTGCCACTACTTCATCACAGTGGATAGTAACCTCCTTCCACCGAGGCTCTGGACCATAGACTGCCAATACAATACCTATCAACCAGCCCAGCTGCCTCCAATACTCTATAGAGGCAAATCGAAAGAACTCAGAGCTCCTTAGAACTGAAATGCCAGAGAAGATCACATGCCCAATCTGATGGCCAGAAGTAGGCCAGAATAGGCTGAGCCCAGCTTCCCATTAGCCTTTGATTACCACAACAAAAAGAGAACTGAGCACAAAAAAGATAAATATCTGCCACAGGAGGGTCTAAAAGAAATTAGAGTTGTAGGGTACCTTCCAGTGCTAAAACACTATGAAGACTTCAGGTAAATATTTAATGCTTACCACACTAAACAGAGAAGAAGGGTATGAATCTTACTGATACAAATAGTAAGGAATGTAGAGCCTATTACCTCAATCTATTTTCATAGAGAATGATCAGATGGAAGCTACTCATTAAAACAAACCAAATATGTATTCTGCTGTCAATTAAGCTCCTCTTTTATTTATGTATTACAGATTCATTTATCTATGTATCTTTGGCCTGTGGAAAACAAGTGGAATTGATTTTTTTCCCAGTGATACTAAGTAAAATATTATTATATTGTTTAAAGCAAATAACAGGAAGGGAGAGGGGAGTCTATGAGAAGCTGTCAAGTGCAGGCACAATAAACATTTTCTGCTATCTAGAGAATACAGGTGTAATCAAAGAGTGGAAGCTACAGAGTCAGATTTTGACTCAACATACTTGAAGGAATCCAACAATAGAATAATTTCTATAACAAAACAGCAAGCTCCCCACCACTGGAAGTATAGGAGCAGGCTAAGCAGCCAATGTTAGGGGTATAGTGCAGTGTGTTTGTGTCCCTCCCCCTGCCCCCCAAATTTACATGCTGAAACTCTAATCCCAATGTAATGGTTATTTTGAGGTGGGCCTTTGGGAGGTAATTAGGTCACAAGGGTAGAGCCCTCAAGAATGGGATTAGTGGCCCCCAAAAGAAGAGGACAGATTGCTGAGTGGCTCCTTTTCCACTATGTGAAAACACAAAAACAGGACAGCCCTCTGTAAACCAGAAACCAGGCCCTCACTAGAATACGACCATACCAGTGTGATAGGAAAAGATAGGATTCAGTAAGCCGAGACAGAAAGATGAGGACCTGAGGTCCCTGGGTGGGGAAAAACACTTATTTTGGAACAATGCTGGGAGTGCCCTCCTCCCCCTCAGGTTCCCCTCAGGAATTTGACCAAAGACCTAACAAAAAACAAGTAGTAGACCATAAAACATATGACCCACAAGGAATGCTATGGCCATAGACCACCCATCATACAATGGAATTGAGCTAATCAGGAATGGACAACCCAGCACCTAGAGTTGTCAAGCCAGTGAGGGTAGTACCTGATAAGGAAAGAGGGGGAAGGGAAGGGAGGGCTGACCAGAACCTTATAAAACAAGGACCCTTGTCTATAGTCGCAGGCATTCACTTTCAACTGTCCCCTCTCTGTAAAGAGAGTTTTCATACTATTCTTACTTTCTGATTTATATTCTAGTAAACTTTTGCCTGCTGCTCATTTTGTGTCCACCTCTTCATTCTTTGAAGCAGTGAGACAATGAGCCCCAAGTGTTGAGGTAAAAAAAAAAATCCTGCAACACCAGCACCCTGAACTTGCACTTCCAATTTCCAGAACTGTGAGAAATGTTTATTGTTTAAGCCATCCAGTCTATGCTAATTTGTTATAACAGCTCAAACTGACCAAAACACACAACATGAAAGCTGCCAGCACTGAGTATTGGGTAGGCTGGTTGGTCCAAAGAGGGTTCTAAACAAAACAAAACAAAACAAAAGGCTGAAATTAACAAGATAAAATTTTGAATTTGCACTACAATATCAACCAGATATAGGGTGGCACAGACATTACTCTTGGGTATTCAGAGGACTACCTAACACAATCTTATATTCCATTAAGAAGAATAATGTCCAGTACCCAATCTGCTCAGACCACCTGGGAGTCCTGAGCTCTTGGGGTTTCCCATTTTAAAAAGGACAATGGTACACTTGGAAGTATCTAGACAGTGATAACAAGGATGGCAAGGTATTGGAAAACTGTCTCAAGAGGAGAACTAAGATAAGATAGGGATGATGATGATATGAGAAAAGAAAAAGGATCTGTTCAAATCTGCTCAGGCTGCTCAGACAAGATATCACAGACCAAATGGCTTAAGACCCAGCCTCCAGCACTTTCTCACAGTTTTGGAGGCTGGAAGCCCAAGATCAAGGTGCCATAGAGTTGGTTTCTGATGAAGCCTCCCTTCCTGACCTGTAGGTTGCTGCCTTCTCACTATGTCCTCTCAAGGTCTTTTCCTCTGTTTCTCACAAAGAGAAAGCTCTGCTCTCTCTCTTCCTCTTCTTTTTAAGAACACGTGTGCAATAGGATTAGGGCCCCACCCCTATGACTTCATTTACCTTCAATTACCTTCCTAAATGCTCTATCTCTGAATTTACAGACATGGAGGGTTAGGGCTTCAACATATGTATTCTAGAGGGATTTAAATCAGTCTACAACAAGATCCAATCTTAAGTACATGAATGACTGTGACTGAAAAGGATACTCATTTATTCTTTATTACTCCAGGAGGCAGAATTAGAAACACAGGAGTACTAGAGTTGCACTAGATGAAGTCTAACCTTCTATCAACTCTACTAGCTATTATAAGTATTATTATTAAACTACAGGATATAAATTATTGGGTACTTCCTATGGACCAAACTTTGTGCTAAACATGATCTCCTTAAAACTTTATATTCACTCTGAGGTAAATACTACTACCATAGTCATTTGTTGTAGTTTATAAATGAGGGTTTGCTCTTTCCCACTGTCACAGTGGCAAAAGGACTAGATCTCAGGCAATCAAACACTAAAGTCACTTACCCAGCTTTTAACCATTACACTGAACAGCCTGTCTAAATTAGTAAGACAGTAAGTATAATCCACCTGAGGAACTCCATTTATCAACAGAAAATCACACAGAAGAAAACTAATACAACCACATTACCAACACTTGTTTATTTTTCTTCCCCCGTACACATTGTCAGAATTCATCTTCAATACACACTAAGGAGGCAGATATTATTATGCACACTTTACAGATGAGGAAACGGGCTCAGAAAGCTTTCCTCAAACTCATACAGTGAGTAAAAATACCAGGGGTCAGGATTCAAACCAAAGTCTAAGCTATTCTTCATGCAAATCTTTCATAACTATAATCCACTCCTGACAGGGCTCTCACTTGGCTCAGGCCCTAAGACTTGATGGACTTCAAAATCCCCTGGAGTTGACCAAATTTCCAGGGAAAGGCCAAATACCATCCAAAGATGCCTTCAAAGGTAAAAGATCCAAGGAGAGCAAATCAGGCTTCTACCACCAAGTCCTGTGGCCTATTTAACAAATATTTATGGGGGGGGGGGGGGGGGGGCGGCGCCTGGGTGGCTCAGTCAGTTAAGCGTCTGACTTAGGCTCAGGTCATGATCTCTCACTCCATGAGTTCGAGACCCACATAGGGCTCTGTGCTGACAGCTCAGAGCCTGGAGCCTGCTTTGGATTCTGTGTCTCCTTCTCTCTCTGCCCCTCCACCTCTCATGCTCACTTTCTCTCTCTCTCAAAAATAAACAAACATTAAAAAAAAATTATGGAGCCCCTACAATGTGCTAGTCCCAGGAAACATGTAGAACAGTGAACAAAAGAAAATCCCACTCACCTAAAGCCTACATTCTAGTGGGGGGTAGACTGAATGAACAAATAAACTTCTAATATATAACATGTCAAATTAAAAAAAAAATAAGCACAGAGAATGAAGGGGTAGAAGACTGGGGGCAGAAGATGCAATGGGTGCTATTTTAGAACCGGTGGTCAGAAAAGGCTTGAGTTTAAACTGTTGCAAAGGGGCACAGCAGGCCTGCTAGCTACTCCATCCAGCAGGTCCTATAGTCTTGACTACAGTTCAGTGCTTCCTTGCTTTTCACTGGATGAACGGGTAGACCACAGTGCTAAATGCAAACAGCAGGTTGAAGAGAAAGAAAAATATGAAGTCTTTCTCCCTGACCTCAAGGAAAGCAGTTGCCATGCACTGTTGCCACGGCGTTAGGGAAATAGAGAAAGCAGCATTCTAACAGGAGAGTATGAAGAGAAAGCACTAGTGAGGAGACAAAAGGCAAGTAGAGGTAAGCACTCTCCTGGAAGTGTGGGGAAGGGGAAGAGGTCAAAGCTTTTAGGGAAAAGGTCTTTGCTAATCCCTACCCATTTTCTACTCCCCTAATACATTGCAGTTCCTAACTGGAAGAGTTAGCAGAAAAATCAAAATAACACCAAGTTTCTGAAGTACTCTGTATCACATTAGAATATTTCTAAATATTCCTCCAAATTTCATCTTTTTGGTCAAAATGTACCTTAGATTCCAGCCAGCTAACTTAATAGCTGATATAAATATGTCTTCTTAAACAAGGTATGGCCCAGACGTGGAAGGTACATGGTTAGAGTGAAAGAAACGTGTGCTACAAGGTCAGGCAGAACAGGGTTTATATCCTATTTCTGCCATTTACAACTGTGGGACCCTGGATAAGTTCCTTGGCCTATCTAAGCCTTTTGTTCTTTATCTGTAAGATTAAAACAGAAGGATTAAAGACTGATTTATAACTGTATAAAGGGATAAAGGCTGACTTATCATTGTAAGTTAATAGATACTCATTCCCTGGCTTTAAACAGTTCCAGTATCTTTAACTTCTACTTTAGTATCACCTCTGATGGGAAGATGAGGCATTTCATGCCACTGGTAGATAAAATTGAAAAATTACACATAAAGTCAAAATCTTCCTTAATGCATGAATAGGCAATTCAAGAAAAAAATACCAACTCCTAATAAACATATGGAAAATATCTAAATCTTAACTCATAACCAGAGGAGTACATATTAGCCAAGTAATATCATCAGTTATGGGGACACAGGTACTGTATCATGTAATGCTGGCCAACATACATATGATCTTTCCAGAGAGAAATAACAATATGAATCAAAACCTTAAAAATATGTATTCCCTTCCATCTACCATTTATGCTTGTAAGAAATTTCCCAAGAAAATATTACATGGATGTTCTTGACAGCACTGCAACAAAAAACTAAAAGCAAAAGACTGACGATTCAAATAAATTACTGACAATTCAAATAAATTACAATATCTCCATATAATGGAAAACATAAAGTCACTAAAAATGCTTATCTTGGGGGGCACTTGGGTGGCTCAGTCAGTTGAGTGACTGACTCTTGATTTAAGCTCAGGTCATGGTCCCAGGGTCATGGGATCAACCCCTGCATAGGGCTCCATGCTGAGCGTGCAGCCTGCTTAAGTTCTCTCTCTCTCTCTCTCTCTCTCTCTCTCTCCCTCTCTCTCTCTCTCTCTCCCTCTGCCCTTCTCCCCATTCATTCTATAAGTTAATAAATAAAGCTCATGTTGGAAAAACACTTACAGTGCATATGAAATTTGAAGGGCTAAAAAACAAATGTTTTAAGAAGAACTGCTTATGAAAATGGACCCCCATCTTACACCATACATAAAAAAATAAACACAAAATGGATTAAAGACTTAAACATAAGACCTGAAATCATAAAACTCCTATAAGAACACACAGGCCCTGACATCAGCCTTGGCACTGATATTTTTGGATTTGACACCAAAAGCAAAGACAACAAAGGCAAAAATAAACAAGTGTGACTACATCAAACTAAAAAGCTTCTGCAAAGGAAAGAAAACCATCAACAAAATGAAAAGGTAACCCACAAAAATGAGAGAAACTATTTGCATATCATGTACCTGTTAGTACTCAATATCCAAAAAATATAAAGAAATACCAGTCAATAGCAAAGGAACAATCTAATTAAAAACTGGGCAGAGGAAGTAAATAGATATGTTTCCAAAGAAGATATCCCAATGGCCAACAAATCATAAAAGATGCTCAACATCACTAGTCATCAAGGAATGCAAGTAAAACCCACATTCTGATATCACCTCACAACTTATATAAACAGCAATCATCAAAAAGCCAAGAGATAACAAGTGTTGGTGAGGATGTGGAGAAAAGAGAATACTTACTTGTGCACTGCTGGTGGGAATGTAAATTGTAGCAACTAAGGAACACAGTATGGAGATTTCTTAAAAAATTAAAAATCCACCAATCCTAATTCTGGGTATGTATCCAAAGGAAATGTAAACAGTATATGGAAGAAACATCTGCATTCCCATGTTCACTGCAGTATTATTCACAATAGCCAAGATATGTTAACAACGTAAGTATCCATCAGTGGATAAGTAGATAAAGAAGATGTGGTGCTTATGTATATTTATACATATATATTATGCACATTATGTATGTTACATATAAATATTTATAAACATATGAATGTTATATATGTACATATAATATATATAATACATAAATGCACAATTATATAATTTTATTTATAAAAATATGTATAAAATTCAGCCATGAGAAAAAAGAAATTCTGTCATTTCCAACAACACGATGGATCTTGAGGATATTATGCTAAGTGAGATAAGCCAGAAAGAGAAAGACAAATACTGCATAGTATCATTTATATGTGCAATCTAAAAACAAAACAAACTCATTTTTATTAAAATAATATTTAATATTATGCAAATAAATGTACACAGAAAGCCTTTAGATATACATTAAAATGTTATCAGTTGTTTCTTTAGGAGGTAGACTATAGATTAATTTATATTTTTTTTCCTTTGCTTTCCCTATTTTCTTATTTTCCTAAAATGAACACATACTACTGTGTAACAGAAACATACCAACTGTCATAATTTATTTATATATACAGCCTACAAAGGAAGGGGCCAAACTGAGAGTCTTACAATGATGTAACCAGAAATGGACTTTAGAGTACAAATGAAGAGCACACACTTTCCTGAGAATCTGGAAGTCAGATATCACAATAATACCAAAAGAAACAACGGATCATCAGTAGCTAAGACTGCCATGCTCAATTGGGCCAGGCTCCCTGCTGACTTCAGGGAGTTATTCAGGGATTTAAGGACCTAAATCTGGCACCAGGTAAATACCACAGGCTTGATAAGAAGTCCAGAGGGCATCATGGGCAAAATTAAAAACCAGCACCGCACACCCACACACAGTTTCCACACTTGTTCCACAGCAGCAAATCCACAACAGACCTTGAGTAAACTAGGAAAGAATACCTGAAACACTCAAAATACCTTTGAAAATTAGTTTGCGTTGTGACTTTTCTTAAAACGTCAAACCCTAACCAAGCAAGGAAAATCAAATGATTTTGCTCAAATGTGAAAGTAGAAAAGGAAATGTGAGGGTATATACTCTTGCTAAGATTTGAAAAAACAGAAATCTGACAAATTATCAGCCACATAAGTTTCAATTTGCCTCTTCTCCTTCTCATCTCTATAAACCCTGAGACAGCTAGCTCTATACTCACTGGACCAGCCAGCCTCAGTCAGCTCAAGGTGGGGTTTACACCGAAGGCTTATGTTCCTAGATCCCCACTGCTGCCAGTCTGCGCTCTCCTCACGCTTCAGATCACTGCTTTACTTCCCACTTCTGAGAAGCAGCAAAGCCAGCACACTTTTTTCTTACCATCCTCCCTGCCTCTCCTCTTCTCAATCCCTGTTTCTCATCTCTCTCGCTGATAGTGACTCTTCCTGTCAACCTCTCCCCCTTCCTAGTTCCTTCTAGAGTTAGCGATATAACTTCAGTCTAGTCCTCCCACCACCGTGGGCCTATTTTCTCATCTGGAGGATGAGAGGATGACAAGAGATTTAACATCCTTTCCCTGCTTTAAAATTATGTGATTTCATGACAGACAAACAGATCACTAAACAGAAGAACCACCAGGACGTTGAGGGCAAGAAGCATATATCCATTTTTACTTTATTTCCAAACAAATGTTTCCAAAATGTCTACTGTAAAAATAGTATATTCAGGGGTGCCTGGGTAGCTCAGTCAGTTGGGCGTCTGACTTCAGCTCAGGTCGTGATCTCACGGATTTTGAGTTCAAACCCCATGTCAGGCTCTGTGCTGACAGCTCAGAGCCTGGAGCCTGCTTCTGATCTGTGTCCCTCTCTCACTCTGCCCCTCTCCTGCTCAAGCTCTGTCTCTCTCTCTCTCTCTCAAAAATAAATAAAACATTAAAAAGATTTAAAAAAGTATATTCAACTAGATCCTGGCTCCATATTCTAATTTTTATACACTGTGATTAAAAACAGAATGTCTAGCTTTGCTTTGAATTCTGTAATTCTTTCCATTCATAATGAGTAGTTTTTACATGAAGTCAACTGAGTTTTGTATCGAGCAGTACATTCTTAGTCAACAAGAGAACTTCAGGCATTTGGACTAACAGAATCAAAAGTAACTTTCACTCCAAAGAAATAAATTACTGTTTTGGTATGTTCTACCCAATATTTCTTCTAAGAAAAATATTTTATTATTTTATTATTAATATTTATTACAGCTTTTTATAAGCAAAGTATTTATTCTGATATTAAATAAGTCATGCTTTTCAAAATATAAAAGAACACCATTTTTTGGATGTTAATTTCTTTTTTTAATTTTATTTTAATTCCAATGTGTTAACATATAGTGTTATATTAGTTTCAGGTGTGCAATATAGTGATTCAACAATTCTATACATTATTCAGTGCTCATCATGATAAGTGTACTTTTAACCTCCTTCACCTATTTCACCCATCCCTCCCCCATCCTAAAAGAATACTCTTCTACCTGTAAAGTATATTTATGAAAAAGTAGGTCATTAGGTTCTTTATTGTGTAAATAAGTGGTTTTTGTTTTTTCTGTGCTATAGAAACAAACCTCCAAAGCATTGAGCAGTACAATACCCTTATGCAGAAGTCAGATTTAACCTTGACTGAATTAATTAGGAAATATTTATTATATACTTATATATGTTTTAGCAGGTATTATGGAAAAGTGAAAACTATAACAAGATCCTTTACATCTCACATGGAAATCAAATGTATCCACATGATAAATACCAGGCAAGGTATTTATATTTACGTATGCCAATTACTACCATATGTCAAAAACTACATGAATCACTAGGGATGTGAATAAAACTCCACCCTGCCATAAAGGTCTCACAAGTCAGTAAGGAGCCAGTCCCTCATAACCCAGATACAACTAACCTGCCAGCTCCCAGCACGACCATTGCACTTACAGCAGGAAGTCCAGTACCCTTCCCAAGAAGGTGACAGCTTGTGGACTACAAGGAGAGGTAAGGAGATGGGGGTATATTATTTCATGGTCACTACTTGTCATTTCTCATATTGTGGGAATCAATAAAGTAAAAGCAGCATCTTGTTTGGTTGGTTGATTTTTATCAGTCTGACAGTCTGTGTCTTTAATTTAGTCCATACACATTTAATGTAATTATAAATATATTTGGGTTTACATCTACCATCTTATTTTGTGCTAGTTATCCCATCTATTTTAACCTCCTTTCTTGCCTCTATGCCCTTGCAAGTATGGAAGCTGTATGCTCTGTTTCTTTACCTTTGTTATCCCAGAAATTACAATAAAATATAAAGTTAATCAATTCTTTTACTCTTCTGTCTGATCTTAAAACACTTTTACACTATTTACACCCTTCACCACTTCTATTCCCAATTCAAAATACTGAGCTTCAGTCATAATGGATTTATATGCAGTTCCCTGAACAACTTACTCAGCCTCTCATCTCAGCCTTTGCACTTGGCTGCTCCTTCTAACTAGAATGTCACCCATCTTCTCCTCACACGTCCTTCCCAGTCTGGCTTAACCCTGCTCACCTCTCAGCCCTGAGCTTCTCGGGGAGTTCTTTCTGACCTCACAGTAAGTTCACTTGGCTACATCTGTCTTCCCTCCTACTAGCCATCAAGCACTAACATTCAAGGACTGTTTTAAACACTAAACTCCAACAGATAAGGGCCTACCTGGATTACTTGCTAAACCCTCAGCAGAACATTATGGGTGTTCAATAAACATGTGATGAACAAATGAGTGAACACAAAGTTTCAAAACATATAAAAATCAGGATGGAAACAAACCAGGCCACCAATTACCCAAAATGATAAACAAAGTCCACTCATTACAGAACAAAAAGACCTAACTTGGTGAATAAGACTGAAGGCTCTGGTGACAGATGAAAACTTCAAACCTAGATGCTACTACTTATTATTGGACAAGGTACTTAACTGCCCTGTGACTTTAAAAAATGAGGACAATCATAAAACAACCTCATTAGGTTGTTATAAGGAATAAATTAGCTAATACTTGAAAAGTACTTAGAGCATTTTTTCTTAAGATTCTGTGTGTACATTTACAATAGGGGCTGAAAATCTAGTTGTTAAATAGCAAAATTTAACTAACACTGTTATTAGGGGGCGTCTGGGTGGCTCAGTTGGTTAAGCATCCAACTCTTGGTTTCAGCTCAGGTCATATTTCACAGTTCCTGATATCAAGCCCCACGTTGGACTCTGTGCAGAAAGCATGATGCCTGCTTTGGATTCTCTCTCTTCCTCTTTCTCTGCCACTCCCCTGCTTGTGCTGTCTCTATCTCTCTCAAAATAAATAAATAAACATTAAAAACAATAACTGTTATTAGGCCCTTTTTTAAAACCTGGTTACCATACATTAAAATAATTTCCTGTAATGCCTTTAAGATACAAGTTTATAACCCATAAAGACAACATCACTGTAATTGAATACTAGAAAACAATCAACATGAATCATTAAAAAAAGGTTGAACATTAAGTACATGCATTTAAAATATATAAAAGGGAATAATAACATTTTTTAAAAATTCCATCAAAAAATGGTCTAAAGGAACCATCTGACCCTTTTAAGGAACATGTTTCAATGTTTTAAATGTAATAAATTTATAAGTTTTATTATAATTGCTTAATTGTAGCTATAGAAGATACTGAGTTTTCAAAATTTCTGCATTATCCAAAAATATTATCCAAATAATGTAATCAATATTCATTATTATCCCATACAATAGATAAAATATTTTAAACAGTTTTTTTGGGGGGGGATTTCTTTTCTCTCTAAATATTTAAGTATTAGAATGATGTATTTTAGTACCATGAAATGTCTCCAAATCAATTCTAATTCTGTTCCTGATTTTGGGTGGCAAGTCACTCTATAACCTTTTCTATTTTTTCCTAGAAACCAATTAAATATTTCCTAATTAGTTTGATTTTAATGGATATCTTGTGACTGAGTTAATAATACTATGTTACAATCATTTAATCAAGCTTTTCTATTGATAATCCACCTCATTTTATAACCCAAAATTCTATTTAAAGACTAAGATTCTCATTGTGTCTCAAATTCCTAGGCCACAAGATGCTGGGTAGCAGAGCAACAAGTCTTTAAAATCCTCAATTGATAATGAGGTTCATTAACTCTGACTGACTGTGAAAGGTCACACTGAACTGGGAAGGTTTTATTTTAAAAAGAATTATCTGGGGGGCACCTGGGTGGCTCGGTTGGTTGACTAACGGACTCTTGATTTTGGCTCAGGTCACGATCCTAGGGTTCTGGGATCGAGTCCCATGTTGGGCTCCACGTGGAGCATGGAGCCTGCTTAGGATTGGTATTCCCCCCCCCCCTCTCTCTCTCTCTGTCTCTCTCCTCTGTTCATGCTCACTCATGCGCTCTCTCTCTCTCTCTCTCTCTCTCAGAAAAAAAAAAATTTTTTTTGATACTTTCACATAGAGATGGAGCACCTTTACATTACCAGTAAAGGTTCTTGGAGAAACCACATTAATAAATAGATAAAAATGAGAATTAGAATTTCAATTATAAAATAAACAAAGGCACCTAAAAATAGCTTTATTTTCCCCTTTGGTGTTTAGGTTTTTACTTGTTTTTGTTTTACTTTGTTTTTGCTACCAGGTATAGAGTATTTCATGACTAAGTAGCACCTTACTTACATGGATTTTCTCATTTAATCCTCAGAACACTCCTGCAAGATTGGTATTATTACTCCATTATATACTATAAAATACTCTCAAAAGATTCAAAAAGGTCTGTCTGGCTCTTCACCTCACTACAGATTTTCATAAAGCCTACCAGCTCTTACCTAAGGTAAGGTGAATGTCAAATCAACACAAAATGTTCACTGTTTGAAAAAGATCTCACAAGCATGTTTTAATAGTGCTCTATTTCATTTATCTGATTGATATATATGTTACTAATGCTGTTTTTGAAGAATTAAACATACTTTACTTATTGCTGAATGCCCCTAAAAGATTCTTTAAACCCAGTGGACCTACTTCAGCCATTAAGAGAGCATGTAAGAGAAGACTAAAATAAGCCAGGAGTGAGAAAATGAGGTAATGTTCTGTCTCTGTTGTGTATTGGCTGTGAACACCTGAGGGAAATCAGCTAACTTTTTTGAACACCACACAATGGGCCCAGTATGAGGGTGCTACCGCAGGGATAGTAATGCTTGGCTGCCTACCTCAGAGTTGATGGCAGGATCAAACAACATAGCACGTGTAAAAGTACTTGGTAAATTACACCTAATACCATATTAATAAACAGCATTTCTGATATTTTTTAAAAAGCAAATATTTTGAAGAGATATAGCTTAAATTTTAAAATTACAAGAAAAGAAATGGGATTCAGAATATGGAAATTGGTTTGTTTGTTTTTAAATCTGCTTTGCAAAATCAGCTATAATTGCATGAGGTAAATCTGAACATACAAATCTACAATGCCAAGCATTTGGGGCAACTGGGGTAAACACTGAACAAAACAATCTTTAACTGCTACATATCTTTGTATCTTTTGCATCTAATAGTATCTGGCACACAACAAACACCAAGGAATGGTAGATAAATAAATGTATACATGAACAAGTTAGGTGTACAAAAATGACCAGAAAGAGACTTGTCACTAGAAAGTTACTTGCATAGTGACCAAATAGAACACTCTGGTTGTTTGCAAAGACTTGCTTGACTAAAGGTACCCTGTTCAATCTGCTCCACTACAACAGTGCTTTTAAGGAGATGCAAACAAAAGCAGTAAAGTCCTGGCCCAAAACTCCTAAATCAGATACACCTGCCTGTCACCAGAGACATAAAACTGAAAACAGATGAAAACCAGGCAAATCCCTAATTTTAAAAATAAGTAAATCCCACGTGTAAAACCTGCTTTTCGTCAATCAAATGAATCAGGAAAGGCAGCATTTCTAGGCCATTACCCTTGGGTCAAAGTGGCACTTACAAAATGCCTTAACTAATTAGTCTAATCATCGCTTCTGTTCCACATGGTTGTAATTGCCTAATTACCTAACTCAAAATGTTCACCCAACCTCCATATGCCGAGCCCCTCCACAGCTCTACTTCCTTCAACAATTTTTCCTTAAGAACATTTAGTGACACCACCACTTACAGAAACAAGGATTGATTTGAGACTGTGGAAGAGACCCTAAAGTTTTGGTACATTTTTTCCTTAGAAATTTTTAAGGAACAGAACTTAAATTTCTAATCCTTCAGAAATATACAAATAAGACTAGGGAAAATAATTTGGTTTCTGAAATTCTCTTAATCATCATTTTAAAAATCTGTAGCAAATGGAGAATAGCAGAACAAAAAGCACCTTTTTTGCCCCAGAAGGTGAGTAACGTATGTACTTGCTGGACTGGAGCCTGCCATTTGGCCTGGGGGCTTCAAAACCAACTGCAAACTTGGGCCAAGCAAACCATTAGGGCTGTTTCAGTATTCTACGTCAGCAGTGGCCAGCACAGTGAGGACACCAGCTAACGGTAGCTTGTGTTCTGTATTCATCTCTTTTCAAGCTGCCTCTATTCAATTCCTCCTGTTTTAAAGTTTCTCTTGGGAGAAAACAAAAACCATGCCAGAAAGAACAACAGCCATGACTAAGAGAAACCAAAGCACTGGTTAAGGATGAGTAACCAGCATTGGTAAGCATCTCCTGAGACCCGCTAGCCACTGTGCTTACCTGTTAGAAGCACATTATGGGAAGAGGTTTAGTTTGCCCTATAACCTCAGGAAGCTGTGCTGGGCCACTCAACTGATTTCTTCTGATCTGGGCCTCTTTTTCACAGGCACTTCAGAATGAGGTTTTTGATAAAAGAGAAAAAAAAAAAAGGAACAGAGACAAAGCAGTATCAAAGGTGCAGGGACCACCCAAAGACAATGTGGCTAGCTATCTAAGGTTTTGTTTTACTTTTACTATGTTAGAACGCCAAAGAAAAAACACTCATTCTAGGCAAAAAAAAAAAAAAAAAAAAAAATTACCCATGAAAACAAGAATAAGGTAGATGATTTAACGAGAATACCACAGATTAGAAAATGTTACAGCTGTCAATAAATTAGGGCAGATTTCTTTAACTAAGGTCTGATTACATTTTCCATAAAATGCAGCTGATGCAATTTCTTCCCACATAATTTGTATTTTAAACAAATTTAAAAATCAACAACGTATATCCTAACAAGCAGGATTTGCTGTTGTCACTTTAAGCCTCCTCCCACCCTGCCAAACCAAGTGCCTATCATATGCCTTAACACTGTGCTAGAATAAATGGTGAAGAGATGATGTCTAATCCTATTCTCAAGAAGTCTAGGTGAAAGGAACTGAGTAACACAGAACAATATCAACAAGAGTGCTAAATCTCAATAATGGCAATTCCATCCATTGTGTTAATCAAGCCAGAAATCTATTTCATTCCCTTTCTCTTTGCCCATCAGTAATCAGGTTCTACTCATCTACACAGAATGTGGCTTATTTGTGTGTATCACAACTGCCACCACTCCCATCCAAGAAAGCTTCCTTTCTCACCTAAAAGAGCTTCCTGAGTGGTCTCCCTGCTTCCCTCCTACAGTGTGAGAACGGAATGAAGAGTGATCTTTTTAAAATGCCAAACTGCTGCGGTGCCTGGGTGACACAGTTGGTTAAGCATCCAACATCAGCTCAGGTCATTATCTCATGGTTTGTGGGTTCAAGCCTCGCGTAGGGTTTTGTGCTGACAGCTCAGAGCCTGGAGCCTGTTTCAGATTCTGGGTCTCCCTCTGTCTCTGCCCCTATCCCATTCACTCCCTGTCTCTGTCTCTCTCTCTCAAAAATAAATAAACATAAAAAAAAATTTTAATGCCAAACTGCTTAAATCCATTTCACGACTTCCCATATCCATAGGATAAAATCCAAGCACCCTACTGTACTATCTGGCTTCTGCCTACCTTTTAAGCCGCTTCCCTCCATTCCATATCTCCCCATCTTAATACCTCCTTACTCACTTCTTTCCATTCTTCATATGCTAAGCTTTAGCCCACCCCTGGCCTCTGTGCTTGCTATTCCTCTATATGGCATATGTTTCTTCTGGCCAGCCCCATTTCAGCTACCACCTAGGGCCTACCTAGGGCCATGCATGTGACCATGTGACTCAGACCTAGCCAAGGTACTCCATTCCCTTTGGCTACAGAAATAGACACATAATTCAAACTAAGCCTATCAAAACTAAGCCTAGGAACTTCGCTGGAAATATGGGCAACAAGCATGCCAGGGGGCCAGATGATAGGTAAGGGTACTATATACTAAACAGACACTATGCTGTGGCATGCATGCATGCATCACGAACGAATGAATGAATGAATGAATTAATAAATAAATAAATAAATAAATAAAGGCTGGTCCCACTCCCCTCTAGTTCAGTCCTAGAGACAAATCTCTCTGGTATATCAGGTTCAAGCTGAAGAAGAAAAGATACAGGACAAAAAGGAGTCAAGTCTCTAATCCTGGCTTAGCCAATTACCAGCCATGTGATCTTGAATAAATGAATTTACTGTTGTAGTTCTCAGTTTCCTCATGGATAAAAGTATCAAAGTAGGACTAGATCTTTTCTAGATCTAGATCTAAACATTTTAGCTCTGTGATTCCACCACCTCTTTTTTAAAGGTGTAAAGTTAGGATAATAGCTAAAATGAAGCCAGCCCTAACCTGTATCACCTAAAAACTACATTTTTGTCTGACTCTATATGATGGTAGGTAAAATGTCAATGGTGCCACCTTTCCAGAAAGGAATATGGATTTTTGGTGGGGCCATAAAGAATTCACAGCTTTGACTCTCAAATTCCTCTTAAAGGAAAATATTGTATGGAAATAAGCAGAAACACAGACATAGACACAAAGTTTATATAAAAGCTTTTATATGTAAAGCATATATATATATATAGTATTGTGTCATCACAATAAAAAACTAGAAACACGTAAGTATTCAATAACAGGGAACTGGTTAAATGAGTTACAGAAAACCCCTAAGATTAAATAGCAGGTGCCATTTAAAAAACATATTTGCTAAGGGACACCTGGGTGGTTCAGTGGTTAAGTGTCCGACTTCGGCTCAGGTCATGATCTCGCAGTTCGTGAACTCGAGCCCTGCATGGGGCTCTGTGCTCTCAGCTCAGAGCCTAGAGCCTGCTTCAGATTCTGTGTCTCCCTCTCTCTCTGCCCCTCCCCCACTCACACGCGGGGTCTCTCTCTCTCTCTCAAACGTAAATAAACATTAAAAAAAATTTTTTTAAACATATTTGCTAAAACTAACGTGACATTGAATGTTAAGTACACAAAGAAAGGCTAGGTGCACCTGGGTGGCTCAGTTGGTGAAGTGTCCAACTTCGGCTCAGGTCATGATCTCTCAATCCATGAGTTTGAGCCCAGTGTCGGCTCCATGCTGACACCTCAGAGCCTGGAGCCTGCTTGAGATTCTGTGTCTCCCTCTCTCTCTGCCCCTACCTGGGCCTCTCCCTCCCTCCCTCTCTCTCTCTCTCAAAATAAGTAAATATTAAAAAAAAATTTTTTTTAAGGCTGTACATGCCCATATCTTCACCAGAGACCTGCCATGAACCTACCTTTCCCATGATCTAGAATTCTCATGATTATTCACTAACGGCTCCACTGAATATAATGCTGAAATGTTACATTAATACAGTGGTCTTAGTTTTGCAAAAGTACTTTCAAATAACTGATGAGAAAGGAAAGCAAAATAGTGCCTCCAAAAGCAGTTTAAATGTCCTCTAACCCTCTCCCATTAATCCAGATGAATTTATCAACTCAGCTATGTGATACCTAAAGAAAGCGCCAGGAAAAGAAGACCTAGAACTGGGCTAGAAGCAGCTGACAGCCATAGTCCAAGGAAAGGAGGGCACCGTAAAGACAGGTTTTACACGTAACTTTCTCCTAGTATCACTTAGAGACTGGCAAGTCAACACTGTTATGCTTTTACCAGATAGTGCCATAGATACAATATCAAACTAAAAGCCAGACTGAATTTCCAAGCGTAACAATAGGGCAACAAAAAACATTACAGAGGTGAACTTGTCCACAAAATCATAAGGTGCTGTGTTTACTCTCTGGGAGGACAAAGATTCTGGATAACAGAGTACGTACACACACACACACACACACACACACACACACACCCCTACAGCCCAAGAAACCTTCAAAATGAACAAGTCCCTTGGGTGTCCTCTGGCTAGAGGTCAACTATGACCTATTCAGAGAGGACCTTCCCTGCCTGCTTTAATCAATAGCCGAACCTCCAGAATTGATACAAAACTGATAAGAAGGTCTGTAGAATGTGGAGGAAAGTTCTAGAATTTGCCACACTGTGACACCACAAAAACAGCTAATGACATATGAAAGAATTAATTCATATGCATGCAAAACAGTGTTAAGAAAGAGGTATTATTTTAAGCACTGTGTCAATGTCAGGACTTTTAGACAAAGGTATTTAAGACATCATCTAAACTAAAAATAAATTAAGGCTCTGAGGTAGCACCCCAAATCTTTAAAATAACTTACCCATTCTTAAAATTCCCTTGAGTAAATTATCATAGTAATAGTTACATCCTTTTATTGAATGTTTACAATGTGCCAGGCACTGAGCTAAGCATTTCACATGCACGGACTCATTTTAATCATTTGATCATCAAAAAGTTCCATGAAAAAGATTTTACCCCCATGTCACCAAAGAGGAAACTGAGGAAACTTCCTCACCAATGAGGAAGCTCAGTGAATTAGTACATTTCAAAATAAAATTACCATTGAGAGGTGGGATTCAAACCCAGGTCTGTCAAATCTCACTACGAAGTTATGTTTTTCAAGCTGGTATATGGTAGAATATTTTCAAGAGGTTTATACTTGTTTTCTTATGAACTTACTTACATAACTTGTTGTGAACTTATATATAGCTTATATAAACCTGGAACTTTAGTTATTCCAATCTTGTGCCTAGTAGCCAAAAGGTGTGTCTCACTAAATCAAGGCAGACTACACCTGGCTGAAATTCCTGCAGAATCCTTTTATATTTCAGCATACCTTAGCAGCAGCAGCAGGAGGAGGAGGGGGAGGAGGAGGAGGGG
>NC_064811.1:162709177-162735823 GCF_023721935.1 Panthera uncia | reverse complement strand
CTCTACTGAAAACAATTTGATGTTTCCCATCTCAGAGTAAAAGCCTACGACAGTACAGTTGTGCTTGGAAAAGCACACAAGAGACCTTCAATAAATATTTGTTGAATGAACAACACATTCTCAGAGCCACTGTACCTTTCTTCTGCATTCAGTGTGAACATACATATATCTTCAAGGAAATAAAACACCATGAAGAAACAGAAATTTGTTTTTAGGAAAATCACTGAGCTCCAAGTTCGGATAACGACAACAAAATGGACTCAGATGTGTCTGCTTAGAACAAAATGAACTAGGAGCACCTGGGTGGCTCAGTCAGCTGAGCGTCCAACTTTAGCTTGGGTCATGGTCTCACAGCTTGTGAGTTTGAGCCCCACATAGGGCTCTGTGCTGACAGCTCGGAGCCTGGAGCCTGCTTCAGATTCTGTGTCTCCCTCTCTCTCTCTTCCCCTCCCCCGCTCGTGCACACACGCTCTCCCCCCCCAAGATAAATAAAAAATTTTTTTAAATTATTTTAATTAAAAAAATGAACTGACAGTTGCTTCATTCTGTTAGCTCTGGATAAGATTAAAAGGGACCTTTAAAAATGTGCTGTAAGTGATTTAGTCTACCTATATTAGTAATGGTAACCAAAAAAAAAGCATTGGAACTGAAGTCAATACCTATTTGTCCAACTACAGCTTTATTTTCTCTAACTTTCTCTGTTTCCCCATTTGCAAAATGAGGGGAGACTACAAGATTTCATCCTTCTTAGCTCTGACATTCTTATTAAATCACAATCTCCAATTTAATATACACACCGAGATAATTATTTATATTACAAAAGTATCTGATTTTAGAACATAATTTATGACAAAATCACAAACTCCCAAGAATGGAAAGAACTTTGAAGGGTCTTTCATTTGAAGAACTGGACAACTCATCCAATGGTCAATTCCTATAGTCCAAATCTTCCAAATATAAGCATTCAATTTAAAATATCCAGGTAAGGACCTAGTCTGTATCCAAACACATCTGAACAGAAAGTTGGTTTAGTTTTCAAGCCATTCCTTGAGAAAGTTCTTTCTTATTCAGAAATAAAAATCTGTTATTTTGTTCATTTCTCTTCTGTATTCTTTGCAGAAAGACAGAAAAGTGTATTCCTTTCCCATAGTCATGTTTCTCTTCAGATCACATTCATTGTCCCAAATACTTAAAGACAACTAACTATCCACTAAGTCTTCTTTCCTTAGGTTAAAGATTACAGTTTCTACAACCTCTCCTAACATCACATTATTTTCTGATCACTCACCTACCACTCAGCTACCTAACTGCCTTTTCATTGTTAGTGTCTGTCTTAAAATATGATCCCCAGAATCAAATACAGTAATTCTCACAGAATCTAATTGTTTCGAACTGCAGTAGTACTGCTTTTGGCACTTATGTAACTTACTGAGGAAGAGAAAGACATTCATTACAGCATCATTTTAATGATTAAGATAATACGTGCAAAGTCTTATTAGCACAATGCTTAGCATATAGTAACCACTCAATAAATGGTTGTTGCTGCTGTTACTGGATTTCTCTTAATAAGTTTTAATATTTCATCAGTATTGGAACCTTATCTCCCCAATCAAGCTGCAAACTCTAGTTCTCTCTTACACTAAAGGTTTACCTTACATATTATTAGCTGTTTTTCCCCCAAGTCAGAGTTGATGAATATCAACTGTTGATGACAGAACAAAGTGTTAAGGCTCCGTTTTAACTGAAGATCAGTCAGAAATCAAGATAAAGCAACCCTCAAATTAAGACAAATTAATGGCAAACAGAATGTGATTTATTTAGAGTTAATTTGTGCTCAAATTTCTAGAACATATTCATTTCACAAAGCAAGTAATCTCTACTCTTTACTCCTCAATCATATAATTTAAAGATGCATCTTCAAATTGTCCTCCCATGTGGCTGTACCATTTTGCATTCCCACCAACAATGAATGAGAGTTCAGAGGTACTACTTCTCAGCTTATTTTTTTTCCCCTTAGGTTCAGACTTTAAGAAAGTAAGCTCTGGAATCAGACTGTCTATAGTTCAAATCCTGAATCCTCAATTTACCCACTGTGTAACCTGGAGCAAATTACTAAACCTCTCTGGCCTTAGGTTCCCCATCTGTAAAAACATGAGTCATGATGGTACCTATCTACCTTATTGGGGGGGGGGGGGGGGGGTTGTGGGATCAAATGAAAATGGATGTGAGTATGTTTGGGACGGTGCTTCTCATCTTTTAAAACTCTTAACGATGTTGCTGTTATAACTACTTACTCAGAAGTTATCTGAAGAAGCAAATTATTTTAAATAATTTTGCTAAAACTTATTATTGTGTCAGCCATTTTTAACTTATGCTAGCCACTGCTAGCCACTGCTAAAATCAATCACACCTTAGTGGTTTTTCTGCATATTTATAATTATCTGTTTTCCATACAATCACCTATTTGTTTTTAGGGTAGATTTTTAAATTAATGTAAAAAAATCCATCCTACATTAATTAACCAATAGTTAACATATCATCTAAAATACTGTCATTTCAATATGTAATTGTCATAAAAATTACTGAAATAATTTGCATTCTTTTTTTCATCCTCAGTCTTAGAAATTTGCTGTGTATTTTGTATTCATAGCATATCTGACATATTTCAGGTGTCAAATGGCCCTAAGTGACTGCCACATTAGACAGAGCACATCTATAGGCAGAGTAGTTGGAGGTAGAATAAGTGCAGTTCTGTTTGTATCTTTATTTCACTATTCTTTGTGAATATCAACACATTATTGTTAAAGTTATATGGTTAGTTATGTCAGATATGCTATGAATATAAAATACACAACAAATTTCTAAGACTGAGGATGAAAAAAGGATATAAATCATCTCAATAATTTTTGTAACAATTACATATTGAAATGACAATATTTTAGATGATATGTTAAGTAAAAACACATTATTTAAATTAATTTCACTTGTTTCTTTTTACTTGCTTAAGGCAGTTACCAGAAAAAGTTTTAATTTAGAATTATATATAAAACTTGCATTATATTTCCATTAGACAGCACTGATATAGCTGATCTTAAAAAATAGGCCTCATGAAAATTAAAATCAGGACAAGATATATGATCTAAATTATAGCAGAAACTAAATGCAAAACTTAAGTGATTTTCAGAGTTTATATATAATTAACTTCAAACTCTTTCTCAACCAAAAAAACAAAAAAATTATCTTTGATAAGTACCTCTTCAATTCTAGAGCCATCTGAGAAGTTTTCATCAGTATGTGGTGCCTTGGGATTTAAATTAAGACCCAAAAATCGGGCCATTCATGCAAATGAAATGTGCCTAGAGTCTCTTCAGCTACCTAATTACTAAACAAATACCTAGAAGCCAGTAGCCTTTATGCAGAGATCAATAAAAATGCAAAGGTTGGAAGGCAGAAGATACTGAAATGCAGTATGTTCTGAGAGTCAAAAAGTTCCTGCTAGAGAGGATTCAATACTGAAATAAGAGAAAGTAGGAAGACAACAGAAGCAAAACCTAAGGGGAAAAAAAAAATAAGCTCAGAAGTAGTATCTCTGAACTCTCATTCATTGCTGGTGGGAATGCAAAATGGTACAGCCACTTGGGAGGACAATTTGGCATTTTCTTACAAAACTAAACATACTCTTACCATAAGAACGAGCAATCATGCTCCTTGGTATTTACCCAAAGGAATTAGATCCACACAAAAGCCTACATACAAATGTTTTCATCTGCTTTATTCATAATTGCCAAAACTTGCAAGTAAACAAGACATCCTTTGGTAGGTGAACAGATAAATTGTGGTATATCTAGACAATGAGATATTATTCAGCACTAAAAACAAGTTATCAAGCCATGAAAAAACATGGAGGAAGCTTAAGTCATATTACTAAGTGAAAAGGCTACACACTTCATGATTCTAATTGTATGACATTCTGGAAAATGCAAAACTATAGAGACAATAAAAAGATCAGTTGCCAGGAGCTGTAACAGTGGGGAAGGATGAATAGGCAGGGTACAGAGGGCTTTTTAGGGCAGTGAAAATATTCTGTCTGATATGATAATGAAGGATACATATTATTATACATTTGTCCCAACCCACAGAATGCAGAAAACCAAGAGTGAACACCTACTGTAAGTATAGACTTTGGGTGATTATGATGTGTCAGTGTGGGTTCATCAATTAAAACAAATGTCCCCCTCAATGGGCAATATTGATAATGGGGGGTGCTATGAATGGCAGGGGATAAATGGGAAATCTCTGTACCTTCTTCTCAATTATGCTGTGAACTTAAAATTGCTCTTAAAACATAAAGTCTTTAAAAATATAAAAAGTCATCAGCTACTGAAGAAAGTGTGAATTGAGTGTACCTCAGGCCCATGTATACTGGTGTAGAACTAAGGACTACATTAGGTCGAATAAGATGAACAGAAACTATCCGTATCAAGACATCATTTATTTAAGGGCTCAGGAGAGAAAATTTGATGTTTGATGGATATGACAAGAAAGAACTTTTTATGTTGAAAATACAAACTGCATTAACAAGAATTAGTGTTTACAATAGTAAACTAAATGATTTTAGCTGTTTCAAACAAAACAAACATTCTTCTGGATGAGAATTATGCTACTACATGAAAGCTCATTCCTTTTTTTTTCCTCTTTCCTATACCAGCAAACATACTGCTATTTTCCCCATTTTAAAACCTCTCTTGACCTCACTTTTCCATTCAGCTCTATTTCTCACCTTCCCTTTGTAGCAAAAATTGTTAAGATATTTGTCCACATTTTATGTTTCCATTTCTCTACTCCTGCTCTCTCTTGAATCCTCACCAATTTTTGGTCCCTATGACTCCAGTAAAATTGCTATTGTCAAACTCACCAGTGACATCCCCATTGCTAACTTCCTCAGTCAATTCTGGACCCTCATGTTGGAAGTATTTGATTCGCTGCCCTTCACACAGGTTCTTCACTTGGCTCATGAGACACCACACTCTCCTCATTAGCTGCTTTTTCTCATTCTCCTTTACTGGTTCCATCTCATCTCACAACCTCAGTGTGGAAGTAGCCCAGGGTCCTGAACCTCATTTCTTCTCTATCTACACTCACTTGTGGATTTCATCCAGTCTCTATACTCTGACAACTCCCAAGTGTCTACCTCCAGTCCAGAACCTCTGCCCTGAAACCCAGAGTAGTATATCCAACTGCCAGCTGGGCTTTCCAAAACTGCACTCCTGATCTTTCCCCCCAAATGAGTGTCTCCCTATACTTAATACAACTCTAGCCTTCAAGCTACACAAGTCAATAAATAACCCTGCAATTCACCACTGCCTTCTCTCACTCACATCTCACATTCTGTCACTCAAGACATCTTTTCCACTCCACCTTCAAAACATAACCACTCTAGTTACCATCCTTCATCTAGGTTATCACAATAGCCTCCTAATTGGTATCCTTATTTCTGCCCTTCCTCACTAAGTTTAGTCTCATGAGAGCATGAGTAGCAACATGTCCTCTTAAAACATAAGCCAGATCATGTCACATCTTTATCTGAAACTCTCCCTGGCTTCTTTGCACACTCTAAGTAGAAGACCAAGCCCTTGCAATAGCCTACAAGACCAGAGGCCTCACAGGAACTAGTGTCTGTTCTCCTTCTTGCTCACTCTACTCTAGTCACATTGGTCTGATAGTTTCTGGATAGCGGGAAACATGCCTCAGCCTCAGGACTTAGCACTTGCTGTCCACTCTTTCTGAAGTACTCTTTCCCCAAGACTCTTTTTCCTTCCTCACGCCCTTTATAACAAGTCACCTGCGTGCGGTCATCCTTGATGACCCTATTTATAGTTGTAACTCCCCCTCATTCCTCTTCTCCTTCCTCTGTTTTAGTTTTCCTCATAGTAATTCACACACATGCACACAGTCTGTCACACCCTGCAAAAGTAAGAATTTTGGGGGCGACTGGGTGGTTCAGTCAGTTAAGCATCTAACTCTTGATTTCAGCTCAGGTATTGACCTCAGGCTTGGGCTCCTGTACTGGGTCAGGCTCTGCACTGGGCGTGGAGCCTGCTTAAGATTCTCTCTTTCCCTCTCACTCTGCCCTTCCCCAATTTACACACACGCACACTCTCTCTCTCTAAACATAAAATAAAAAATTAAAAATTTAAAAATTAAAAAAGAAATGCAAAAAAAGTAAGAATTTTTTATGTATTCTGTTGATCATTGTATCCCCAGTATCTAAAATAATGCCTGGTGCATAGGAAGCACTCAATAAATATTTGTTTAATAAATATATGAGTGAATGAAAGATGACACTGATACAGACCTATATACGATCTATGATAGCATACTTTACAACCTTTGCAAAGGGCTAGATTTTAATACAGCACCATTATGTATATCCACATTCAGATATTGTGGAAAAACAAAGCTGCTCCAATTTGATAATTAAGTTAGCCTTATAAAAAACTTGAGTAATTGGTTTTTATTTTAAGGTTTGTTTTTGTTTTTTGTTTTTTTTGTTGAGAAAGAGAAAATACATGAGAAGAAAAGAGGCAGAGAAAGAGGGAGAGAGAGAATCCCAAGCAGGCTCCGCACTGTCAACACAGAGCCTGATGCAAGGCTCAATCTCACAAACCGTGAGATCAGGACCTGAGGCAAAACCAAGAATTGGACACTTAATTGACTGAGTCACCCAGACACCCCAAAAAACTGACTAATTGTAAAAATAATAGTTCTCTAAACTGAGAGATACTCTAAAACACTCCAAAGGTGCTAGGATTTCTCGAGATCCTAGATCATGCTTCACCAGAGCACAATGAAAAGATAGTCTCAATAAGTGCACCTTCCCTGAAGCAGGTGAAGTCGCCAGGCCAGTATAATGGGCTATGACTTCTAAAAAAGATAGAGAAATTATGACACAAAGTACAAAGCACTTAATGTTTTAATAATATATAAAATCTGGGTACAACCTGTTTCCAGTAACCCTCTGAACTTAAATATAAGACAAAGAATTTAGGATTTTTTTTATACTTTAGTAATGCATTCACTCAATAGATAGACATGGGTAGGTCATCTTTTCACAAACCACATTTTAAAAGAACTTAAATTATCTTCCAAGTTAAAAGGAAAGCAAAATAATTTCAAAAAAACATTTAGATGCACAAATAAATTAAGCAGGAATGAAGTGACTTCATACAGAAGGCAAATAAAACCCAAATTGACTTTTAAAAAAATAGTGTCTTAATTTCTCTACCTTATAATATTTATTCTTATATATGTTTGCTTGTTTCTGAAGTTATGTCTAGGAAGTCATGTACACAGCAGAAGCTCTTAACCAATCTGCAATTAGCCAACTCCAGGATGAATTTCACCCTATAAAACATCCTAGCTGATGCCCATTATTACTTGGTGCTCACAGCTAGTAATCACAGATTGTGGCAAGCTCATGAAATTCTCCTCCTACCTTTGAGAAGATGGTTACAAAGAATCAACTGTGTTTGCTCCCAAACAGACTTATGCTGGTTACACTTGCTACTGAAATTGTGTAATTCAATTAAATATTATGTAAAACAATTACATATGGGTATATAAGAAAGAATTATTTCCATGAAAGCTAAATGGAATGTTTTAGAAACAATACATTGAATGACCATAAGAGAATCCTACCAACAGTGGTTTGTTTTAAATTGTTTTTACTATATAGAAACAAAGTAAAATTTATAAAATATTTGTCATATATTCAGATTCATGATACAAATATGCCAAGAAATTACCATTATCCTTTAACTCCCCTGTGAACCTTCTTGATAGATAATATTATAAATTAAAACATTTTTCTCACTGACTACATAATCACAGATATATTTATTTCAATAGTGCTTCTAAAATTTTGGCTTTTAAAAGTAATATTGAAGAAGAAAACCAAAGCAGGAGGCATCACAATCCCAGACTTTAGCCTCTACTACAAAGCTGTAGTCATCAAGACAGCATGGTATTGGCACAAAAACAGACACATAGACCAATGGAATATAATAGAGACTCCAGAATTGGACCCACAAATGTATGGCCAACTAATCTTTGACAAAGCAGGAAAGAGTATCCAATGGAAAAAAGACAGTCTCTTTAACAAATGGTGCTGGGAGAAATGGACAGCAACATGCAGAAGAATGAAACTAGACCACTTTCTTACACCATACACAAAAATAAACTCAAAATGGATAAAGGACCTGAATGTGAGACAGGAAACCATCAAAACCCTAGAGGAGAAAGCAGGAAAAAAACCTCTCTGACCTCAGCCACAGCAATTTCTTACTTGACACGTCTCCAAAGGCCAGGGAATTAAAAGCAAAAATGAACTATTGGGACCTCGTCATGATAAAAACCTTCTGCACTGCAAAGGAAACAATCAACAAAACTAAAAGGCAACCAACAGAATGGGAAAAGATATTTGCAAATGACATATCAGACAAAGGGCTAGTATCCAAAATATATAAAGACATCACCAAACTCCACACCTGAAAAACAAATAATCCAGTGAAGAAATGGGCAGAAGACATGAATGGACACTTTTCTAAAGAAGACATCCAGATGGCCAACTGGCACATGAAAAGATGCTCAACGTCATTCCTCATCAGGGAAATACAAATCAAAACCACACTCAGATACCACCTCACACTGGTCAGAGTGGCTAAAATGAACAAATCAGGAGACTATAGATGCTGGCAAGGATGTGGAGAAACGGGAACCCTCTTGCACTGTCGGTGGGAATGCAAACTGGTGCAGCCACTCTGGAAAACAGTATGAAGGTTCCTCAAAAAAATTAAAAATAAATCTACCCTATGACTCAGCAATAGCACTGCTAGGAATTTACCCAAGGGATACAGAGTGCTGACACATAGGGGCATTTGTACCCCAATGTTTATAGCAGCACTTTCAACAACAGCCATATTATGGAAAGAGCCTAAATGTCCATCAACTGACAAATGGATAAAGAAGATGTGGTTTATATACACAATGGATTACTACTTGGCAATGAGAAAGAATGAAATCTGGCCATTTTGTAGCAACATGGATGGAACTGGAGAGTGTTATGCTAAGTGAAATAAGTCAGACAGAGAAAGATACCATATGTTTTCACTCGTATGTGGATTCGAGAAACTCAACAGAAGACCGGGGGGAGGGAAAGGGGGGGGAAGTTACAGAGAGGGAAGGAGGCAAACCATAAGAGACTCTTAAATACTGAGAACAAACTTGAGCGTTGATGGGAGATGGGGGAGAGGGGGAAGTGGGTGATGGGCACTGAGGAGGGCACCTGTTGGGATGAGCACTGGGTGTTGTATTGAAACCAATTTGACAATAAATTTCATAAAAAAATAAAAAATAATAAATAAATTAAATTTTGTCTTTGATTGCTCTAAGCCTATCAAGTTCTTTGAAATATACAAATACTGTTCTATATAAATAAAATTAAATTGAAATATATAAATATCTTAACATAAATATATCTTTACCTAAGCTTATTTTAGATTATGCTGTGTTTAATAGTTTTTTCCCCCAAACAGAACCAATCAACATAATAGACAATCAACTGACATGCAAACCACACAAAGGTAGGAAGAAGGGAATCAAGAATGAAAAATGATACAATTAAAAGAATAAATGAAACAGGTCTCTGAAACCGTTACATCACACCAAACAAACACAGCTCATATCTTTATCTACTTCTATCAGATGCCTCTGCCATAAGGGAAAGACCTGTGTGAGGAAATTCAGTGACACATTACTCTTATCTTTTGTGGTCTAGGTTGTCATTTGCAAGAAAGCTATAATGAAAGTCACATACCTGGAGCTATAAAAGCAAACCATGAACACTGTTTACAAAGTAGGGGGAAATTCCACCTCCCTAAAACAGGAGATGAAACAAAACCCCACAATGAAGCCAACAGCAAAAAACGTTAAGCTCAGAAATCTGCTGACTCTGGAAATTTTGTTCCACCGGAACACAAGGCTACAGGTCAGAGCACCTACTGTGTCCATACATTTTTGGAAGGGTTCCTGAACTTAGCTATTAAATAGACTGTAGTCTTCAACTCATCCATTGAACAAACATTTATTTACTGACTGACTACTCTGCACTACACATAGTAGGAGAATTTTCCTCTCAGCATCCACAGTGCCCATGCACTACAGGCACTAACAATATAGGGTACAAAAAAGATGTTTTACTACTCAATAGCTGTGTGACTTTTAGAATGAGAATAATTCCACCCTCCGACCAGTAAAGTATAACCTACCATCCAGTTACATGGGAACCTGTGTGGTTATGAAAGGCCTCCAGGGACTCAACAATGGTAAGAAAATTATGAACACATCTTAAAGAGTAGGAAAAGGAGAGAGTAACACTCTCAAGAGGATGACCTGAAAATGTTTGTGAATCTGGTTTAAATTTTTATAGTGGAACCATCTCTACTATACTCGAGGGGAGGGGAAGAGAATTTTGAGGTTGAATGTGTGTGTGTTGTGGGTTGTGTTGGATCAAGATCAGTAGCTTCCCTAAGCAAGGTAGCCAGACCGGCTGGATCTGCTCTTTGTAATCACCCTCACTGAGGGATGTTTGTCACCTCGTGGCCACACCCACTAAAGAGGTCTAATTAAGTTCTAGCAACCACTAAAAGGTCATTATTATCACCTGTTTAGATCAGTTTCTGAAGCATTCCTGATTCTAATCATGTGAGGTGTTGATGAAAAGTGCCACTTCAGAACTACTGAACCAGAACCTTTAATCAGCCCTGGAAATCTAAAACCAGGTAATTCCTGCAACAGACAAATATAGGAAACACTATTTAGATCATAAAATTACAGGACCTCAAAAGAGGGCTCTTTTAGGTAAAGTCTCTTTTTCCTTTTAAGCAGTTCTCTAATCCAGGAGGAAAGCACTATTTTCAGTACAGCAAAGTCTACTTCCAAATTTTGCTTTCAGCACACATGAAAGCTTTGCAATCCTGAGTAGTTTAAGCAAAGGGTAAATCCACCTTGTTCTCCAACCAGAAACAAACAACAAGAATGACATTCATTACACAAGCCATTTTACAAGTCATTTTATTGACTAACCGTGGTAAGTATGTTAAGTGTGCTAAGCCCTCCCACACTTTGCTTAAGATAAAGAACCTCAGAGGCTTCAAAGGATAAGACAAGAAAGTGAAAAGACCACCCACAGAATGGAAGAAGATATTTGCAAAGCATATATCTGACAAGAAACTTGTATCCATAATATACAAAAAAATTATAATTTAATAATAAAAAGACAAATACATAATTTTAAAAGACAACCCAATTTTACAAAGAGCAAAGGATCTAAACAGACATCTCTCCAACAATTTACAAATGGCCAACAAGCACATGAAAAGATGCTCAACTACATTAGGGAAAACCACAATGAAATAACACTGCATACCCACTAAGATAGTTAAAATCAAAAACACAGAAAATAACAAGTGTCGATAAGGATATAGAGAAATGGGAACTCTCACACATTGCTGATGGAAATGTAAAATAGTGCAGACCCTGTGAAAAACAGTTTGGCAATTCCTCCATGTTAAACATAGAGTTACAATATGTCACAGCAATTGCATTCCTATGTATATACCCAAGAGAAATGAAAACACTGTGTCTCCACAAAAACTTGTATGTGCATGTTCAAAGCAGTATTATTCCCAATAGTTAAAAAATGGAAACAACCCACTATCTGATGAATGAACAAATGAAATGTACCCTGTATATTCAACTGAATATTATCCAGCATAAAAAGGAATGAAATACTGATACATGCTATAACGTGGATGAGCACTAAAAACATTGTGCTAAAAAGGAGACTGTCACAAAAGGCCATATATTGTGCAGAATGGGCAAATCGATAGAGACAGAAAGTAGACTGTCTACTTGGATGAGTTGTGTGGTATGTAAATTGTATGTCAATCAATTTGTTTTCAAAAAGAATCCCATTTAAAACTTTGGTATGTAAATTTTATTGCAACAATTTGTTTATAAAAAAGAATCCCATTTAAACCTTCATGAGCTTCAATTTCATCCTCTAAAAATGGGCATACCACCTATCTTACAGTATTATAAAGAAAATATAATATATAAATTCACACACACACACACACACACACACACACATCCTTCATATAGAATCTGGCATGTAACATATATAGATTCCTTCTCCATTTCCTATCCCCACATTTTGCACAGTAGGTGGTGATAATCACTGTATTTTCACCACAAGCTACAAAACTCAAAAACTAGAATGTATTCCAGCAGAGACCTAACCATGAGAATTCTCTCATGATTTCACACAAATTCCACTCAAGCCTGCAAACAAGTCCACCTCCCAGACTTGTCACTACAAGGTATTTGGGGAAAAAGAGTAAGCTTTTTTTTCACCATTCCACAGTCTTAGTGTTTTCTCTATCTCTAACCATGGTGCAGAAGCACCTCTACTAATGTGTAGTTTTAAAACCAAGCCCATTCCTTGGGGCACCTGGGTGGCTCAGTCAGTTGAGCATGAAACTCTTGACTTTCGCTCAGGTCAGGGTCCCAGGGTGGTGGGATTGAGCCCTGCATTGGGCTCTGCCCTGAGCGTGGAGCCTGCTTGAGATTCTCTCTCTCTCCCTCTCCACCCCTCTCCCCTATATGACATGCTCTCTCTCTTTCTAAAACTAAAAAAAATTTTAAATAAATAAATAAATAAAACCAGGCACATTCCTTGTCAATATTTATACTATTCAGACATCTTAGTTTCAACTGCACTGAAAATCTATTGACTCTCCAACACAGCTTTGCAGGGGGCCCAGGAAAGACCTTAGCCACTTGGATATCAACCACTACCCACCTGGATACTCTCTGTGATGAAAAGCAGATCAAAGGGGATTGGAAACTATGGAACTACCCACAGCTTGCAACAGAAAAGGTCAACTGTAGCATTCTCACCATCTCTGTAAGTTCTCAAACAACTCATTAATATCATAGTGGACTCTCAGCCAGACACTCAAGTTTTTCCATTTTATCAAAGGTTTTCCTCCATCTTGCTGAGTATTGTCAACTGCATGCTACCTATTACACAATTTATTTTTTTTCCAGAATAGTTCCTATTGTCAAATATATATTTTTTTCCTTCCTTCTCAGCACATTTAATGATTTTACCTTCACTTTCATTTCCGTTAAAATCCCATGCTTCCATACACGCTCACTGCTTCTGTACTTATCTGACATGATGGAGTAACTGTGTGCAAAACTAAAAACTTAGCAAGGCCTAATCAGTAAACACATCATAAGCAACCAGATGGTCAAGTGAGAAATGACTGCGTAGGACAGCCAATGCCATCTATTAATGCGTTTTTGCTCTAGAGCTATGTTACCCAATATATTAGCCACTTGTCACATGAGGCTATTTAAATTTACCTAAATAAATAAAATTTAAAATCCAATTTCTAAATCTCATTAGCCACATTCCAACTGCTCTCAGTAGCTACATGCAGTTACTGACTCCCATACTGGACAGCACGGATACAGAATATTTCCATCATAGCAGAAAGTACTGTTTAACAATACTGCAAGACAGAAACTTCACTGATTCTATGAAAGTTTTTAAGTTCAGAGTTCTTAGGCACAGTACCAGTACTCACAGATTGTGAGGTTTGACTCTCAGAAGTACCCAAATGCCTCTGAATGTTCCTGGCAGGTTTTCTTAGTGGTCAGTGCACGAGGGTTTTTGGAGCCTAACAGAGACCTTAGCACATGATAAGTACTTAACATTTGCTGAATGAATGAACAGCATATTAATGTCTGTACTTTAGTTTCTGCCTTAATTTATTACTTACAGATATTAGTTCATGGAAAGCAATGAGATTTTTTTTTCCTACACAGGAGGTTTTTATAGGGAGACATAAGCATCAGCAGACACCTCATGGACCCTTTGGAGCCACCAGAAATGAAGCTGATAAATGTAAACATCTGCCCAAAGCAAACTGATATTCCAATGAATAGTTTCAGACCCAAGGAAAGACCCAAGTGCTTCTTCAAACACTTGCAGGTTGACTGCAGCGTTTAGAGAGATGAAGGAAAGATCAGAGGAGATGCTATGAAAGATCTCATGACCTGCTGCTATTTCTCAGTGTTTTCCCAATATAATTTTGTTAGAAACTATTATTAACCACAAAGGCAGCAATCATTAAACTGCACTGTCTGTGCCACTCACTTTACACCTAGATGTCCCCTTTCCTCAATGTCCTATGAGTCCATCTATACTGTGCCTATCAAATAACTTCTTGGAAAGGATTGCTGAAAATCAAAATTCAGAAAAGGGTATAAGTGTTCATATACAGAGAAAAGCAACTCCACAGGCCCTTAACCAATAATCTTCTGAAGCCCAAACAAAACAAGCTATAACTTCTTCTATTCACATTTTTCTACTTGCCTTGTCCACAGACCAAATAGCCATAGAAAGAACCAAGCTGCTCCATTTCTATAATTCACTTTTTCTTAGCAAAAGTCTGGGAACAGAAGGCAAAAGAAAGGGGAGCAGCTGCCGCCTGATCTTTTTATTAATGCCCTCAGCTCATTCCCCATTCTCCGCTTCATTGTTTCAGGACCTTTTCTCAGCAACCTAAGTCCCAGCTCACAAGAAGAAAAAATTAGCCTTCTGTGTGTCAATACCCACAGTTATTTAAAAAAAAAAAAAAAAAAAAAAAAAAGCCTAGATCACTTCTATGAGGTGACATAATTATAAGTTAAAATAGGTGAAAGTTCAATTTTAAATTGTTGGTCTGCTTTGTTTTGAATTTCAATAAATTGCTTATAACTATATGAACTCCTTACATGATCCAGTTAGTGAACCCTTTAGACACTACAGGTGTTTTTGAAAGAAAATTACACAATTTCCATCTCTTGAGCCAAACAACAATCCTGGTCCTACTATTTAAGGCAACACATATATAAAATAATGGTTGTTTATTAGTCATCCAATTTCAGATTCTAAGACCCACAGAATCCAAATATGACAACCAAAAAGTTCAGTTTCTACAACACACAATGCTAACTTTGAGGACATAAAAGCAGAATAGTAGTTAAGAAAATTGGGCTGCCAAATTTAAACCTCATTCTGCCACTTATTAGCTGTGTTACTTAACCTCTCCAGACTTCAGAATGGAGATAATGATAATAGTACTGACCTCATGGGGTTGTCATGGGGACTAGAGGAGGTAATCTGTGAAAGTACACAGTAAGATCTCAATCAGTATTAGCTATGATGGTAACAATGCATCTCCTGAAAACTTAAGTGAGGTTTCTAAAATGCTTAAAATAAGGGGCGCCTGGGTGTCTCAGTCCATTAAGAGACTGACTTCGGCTCAGGTCATGATCTCATATAGTCCATGAGTTCCAGCCTGGTGTTGGGCTCTGTGCTGACAGCTCAGAGCCTGGAGGCTACTTCAGGTTCTGTGTTTCCCTCTCTCTTTGCCCCTCCCCCACCTGCTTGAATGCTTGCTTACGTGCCCCATCGCTCTCGCAAAAATAAACATCAAAAAAAATTTTTTTAATGCTTAAAATAAGCATTTTTCCAGAAGTTAGGACTTAGGGTGAAACTTCAAAGAAAATGCTGCTGCTTGGACAACCCACAGGAAAATACTCTGTAAGAAAAGAGCCCCAGGCTCGGATCAAAATGCTCACTTTTCCACTTACCCTAAATCCCTAACTCCAAGAATAAACTTGAAAATATCCATCAACATGAACAATTATTCTGACTCATATCAATGGTTTGTGGCCAAAGAAAAGGGAGCTTCATACTAGATGGCTGTTTGAAGTCAAGCAAGCCCCAAGAAATGAGTGGCGGGCCCTGGCCTAGGCCAGGCACTCACATGGAAGAAGAGGAGAGGAGCTAGTGACTCCCTCACACCAGAAGTGTCCCCAAGAGAAAAGCTTCACCATGTCTGTGCCCTGGATTGTCAACAAAGTCCCTGCCGACTAGGGCCCCAGTTTGTTGACCTTCTGGGAACAGTGAAAAACAAGGTCTGCAGGGACATGTGCTATTTTTATATAAAAAAGATAGCATAAGCAAAGATTCATTATTGTTATGAGTTACACCTTATTTTCAAATGAGGCACAGAAATCTGGTGATCTGGATGTAAGAATAACTTGTTAACTATATGCTGCAAATTATCCATTTTCTCCACTGTAAACTGCAACAGTGATTGACATCGCCACTGTAGCCACTGCACTAAAACTAATTTGCAGCATGTGAAAAATGTCTTTGTAACTCCGAAACACAGGAAAAGTACAAAGGGACACTCTAAAAAATGCCACCACTAAAATTCTTTCCAGCAAACCTCTGAATCTGCATACAATATCACAAACTGCACAAACGGTCCAGACAGGGACACTCTGAACAAATGCTCTGGAAATATTCACCTGGATCCTGTACTCTTCTAAAGTAAGGTTAAGCTGGTTTAACTGTGAAAGAACTCAGAAAGAACTAAAAGGCAGTATTCAAGATAAATCATCTCCACTCTTAACAAAGGCAAGTAGGGACTTCCGTGTTTAGCCCAGACTACAGAGGAAGAATCCCTAAATGTTGATTTGAAACTAAACTAGATCCCCAGCCTTCTGTGAGCCTGACTCACGTCCTGAGGTAAGTGAACTTTGGTCACCTACTGATCGCCAGATTATTTTTCACAGACAGCCTAAACGTCAACCATATCTGAATTCATTTCTAAAAACTGGGAAAGATCACCATCCATTACTCACCTCCTAACCCAAGCCCAAAGAACTGTTCTTTTCATAATTGCCATATGACAACATACCTCAGGTAAACCTGAAACAAACCAATCTGGAGCACATACACAGTTTAATGTTCACATAGTTTTTGCCTCAGCTTAACCATGACTGAAATTAACCCATTACCACAATGGTGTGTCCATTTATGAATAAGGCAGGACAGATGACTCCAGAATTTCTAAAGGAAAAAAAAAATCACCTCTAAAAGCAGTAATGCCTTCGACATGTTTTTTAATATAATGCCAGACTACATCCCACTCACATTTCCATCAGGATGAACAAACAAATATATAAACACCAACTTTTTAAAAAGTGAATAGTCATTTATAGAAAGCATCTCTGAATTTTCCTTTTTCAATGAGCAGATTTTCTGTCTTACTTTATTTTTATTTCCAAATTCCCAAGATTTACTATCCTCTTAAGGTTCAATTTTCTTTACATAGTAAAGTATGTACTACTCTTTGTTCACAAATGAAGTGAAGAGTGTCAACAAAACATTTTTTGAAGCCAACACAAATTCAGATTTGCAAATCAAGCTTCTTATGCTTGTAACATTCAACTGTGGAACTTTACCTTAAAATAAGGGTATTTTAGCTTTGCAGCTTTAATCACTCTCCCACATTCAATGGCCAGGATAAAAGTGACAATCCATTCACAAACACAAATTAAGAGATAGAATGTGAAGAGTACATCACTGAATTAGTAATGCATGTACATGTTTATGCATTATACCATAAAATGCTAGTGCTAGATGGCTCTGAGGAAGCATCTACCCAATTCTCTCAACCTACAAAAGAAGAAATTTTAGCTACAGAGGTTAAACGATTTGCCCAAGACAACAGCAAAAACTCAGTCGGTAACAAAACCTACAAGCCAGGCGTCCTAACTACTAGCCCAAGTGCTTTCCATGGTACCTCTTGGCTCCTTTCAGTATAAAAAGCATCGTTAATGAAATATCTCACAAGACAAATCATATATTGGTGATATGATCTGTGAATGGATATACGAAAGTTGTTCTAAAGACATACATCAAGCCACTAAAAACTGGTTGGGAAGGTATTAATTTATCTGTATTGTTTTGCTGGTTCTGCTGAGCATGCTGCATTTTCAACTGAAGAGGAATTTAATGACTTTTTTGAAGAAACGTCTCTTGATTTGTAAATAGTCTAAGAAAAGAAAGGATGGTAAAGCATTTCTTGCAATAGGGTAGAAAGTGCATTTCTCTTCCTCCAGCAGAGAACATCCTTTCCCCCACACACAAAAAGCCAGCCAAATCCTTCCCCCCTTTCAAGGTGCAGCTGAACCACTAGCTCCTCAAAGGACTTCCAAGCCCCTAGGTCAGAAGCTCTCCTTCCTCTGGATTCCCCCATCGTAACCTATGCAGAAGTCTCTCCTACTAGAAAGCAGCTCCTTGACAGCAGAAATTCTCTCTTGCTTACCTGGCTATTGGGCTTTTCAAAATCCTTTATATATATTCAATTATAGTTAATAAATTGAAGCATTTGTTCTCAGAATCCCACTCCGTGTAATTTTCAAGATCTGCCTTATCCCCACACCAACACCTCGACCCACTGAAGAAGAGTTACTCTGGAGTGGAAACCCTGGATCCAACTGTCAAGCAAATCAGTTTCTATAAAATAAAACTAATTCCCTTTACTTCTTCTGTCTACTGAGTGTTTAACATCAAGGGGAACGGTAAAACTAAACATTTATTATTTAGGTCAGTGACAACATTCTAAACCCAGGTTCTCTAAGTGTTAACCTTTTTTTTTTTTTTTTTTAATCTCAGAACATAATTTGCTATAACTCACAGCTGAAACAGCAGATAAAAGTTAAATGCATGTAAAACAGAATGAAACGTCTTTAAAAGATACTGAGAATATTATACCAAATAATCTTCCCGTTTGCTCGTTCAATGCAAATTTGTTTTGGGGGTATTTTTGTTGTTTTCGTTTTTTGTTTTTTTGGCTTTTATTTTCCCTGACAGAGAAACATGATAGCCCCTAAATACAAGAGCTGACTTGGGCAGAGTAAAAATTGGCACCGCAAGTCCTCTTTAATGCTTCCCTTCTTTTGATCATTAAGCAAGTATGAGTACTCAGGCTTTTCTCCCAAGTCAGGTTTTCAAAGCGGAGGGTTGAATTAAAACACCTCAACGTTAACACCACAAAGCTGACCCTTCTGGGCTCCTAACACACACAAAGAAAGAGCAAAAAGGAAAACTGTTACCAGAACCTGACATCAAGGCACAAACACAAGTGGCCCAGGAACCCTGAGGCACTGAGGAGCGCCAAAGCAAAGCAAACCCCCGTCTGAGTGAGCACCGCGCTCGAGCCTACACGCCCTTCAGCCCCCGGCGGTTCTCGAGCCTCACCGCGGCATTTCTTCCTTCCATCTTCCATCGCCTGCGCCGAAACTGTCGCCGGGCCACCGGGCGCTCCGAGGGAGCCTAGGGCGCGACTGAGGGCTGGCGGCCGGCGCCGCGCGCTCTTTGTTGGGCTCCCGGGACAGCCGAGTGGAGGCGAGCAAGCAGCCCCGCGGTGGCGGTGGCGGAGGCGGTGCGCACCCTGGCGGAGGCTGCGGAGGCCGTCCGCCCGCCCGCCCCTGAGGCCCCCCGAGGCCCCCCGAGGCGTCCGCGCGAAGGCTTGGGCAGGCGGACGGTGGGCGGGGTAGGCGCCCGGGGGCGGAGATGGGGCGGGAAAGCGGGAAGAGGTAACTTCTAGAGAGTGGGAGGGGGTGGAAGGGGAGGTGGAGGGGGCGGTGCCCCAGGGGCGGATAGGGGGCGGTGCCCCAGGCCTTCAGCCGGAGCTCGGTGCCCTGAGCTCGCCCTCCGGCCTCCAGCTGGAGAGCGGAACCCTGCCTGTTGCTTTGTCTTCTTCTCCGACAGTTTTCCTACCCTGAGGAAAGTGAGAGGCGCTTTCGAGGGTGTTTCCTCTCTGGAAGAGCCGCGTGAAGGAACTGCGAGTTGGGCGCCGTGTGTCTCCGGCCCGAGAAGAGCTCAGGGCCGCGCGCCGGCCAAGACAAGCGCTTAGCACCCCCACCCCCATCTCCAACGCCCGCCCCCCCCCCCCAGCGTCCGGGGCGGCGGGGACGCCGGGCAGAGGCCTCTCAGATCTGTATTGGGGTATGTTTGCCTCTGAAGGAGCTCCTAGGGCGACTACCACTGCTAGAGTCCCGGGGACCTGCCCACCCGCCTCCCCATTTAAGGTCCATTCCCCCTCAGGAGGGTCCAGCCTCGGAGGACCAGGGGTTCACATCCACCCCGCAGTCTAGTCTCGGGACTATCCCACATCGAATGTGCCTGCAGGGGGGTAGCAAACGAAAAACTACGTTTTCAGTCGAAAGTGCCAAAGACCTGTGCTTTTTTTTCCTCTTGCCTCAGGTCGTGTGCAGCAGAGAGGCAGGGCCTGGAAGGAAAGGCGCCCTCCTCTGGCGAAGGGAGAGGAAGATCTAAAAACCACGGTGTGTAAGGTCTTGCAAGCAAGAGGTGCTTCACCTGTACCTTCAACCCTTGCCAGGTCTACCTGGAGGTAGAAGTCCACGTGGCCAGCTGCATGGTGCTTACGGTATGTTTGTGTTACAGTTTTATGTCACGAAGACTAGGTTTCCTCTTGTAACCTCTAGAAGGTATCCAAATAAAGGGAAGTGGCTTAAAAAAAATTGACCTAGCATTAAATTTTCTCTTCTTAGCTGGAAGTATGCAGTGGGAAAGAGGGTGGGAGAGGTCCCCTGTTCCTGATATTCAACCCTAGGTACCCAGCAGGACACCTGTTCCCACTGAAGTCTCTCTCCAGCCCACCCTGTTGTATAGACCCCAAGAAGGTCAATCCAAGGCCAAGGGTCTTGCAAGTGATTCACATCTGGTCCACAGGAAACACATATCCCTGAGTTTACTAATTCCGGAAGTGCAGGCTAACCCAACCACACAGCAAGAGATCTCTGGCCCTGCCCCAAAGCATGGTCGACTCACTCCCACACTGAGTTTCCTGGGAAGCAGCAGTCTCCATTAGCTGTTTGGGACATGAGTTAGTCCACCATCCTCAGTATTTTCCAACTACAGGGAACAGTATCAAATATCTCCAAGGCCCAAGGGCCCCTGGAAGTCCCTTCACTGGCTTAGAATTAGAGAGTAGCACCTCCCACCTCCCCCTAGTGGGGAGTAGAGCCAGGCTCCCTACTCTTTTCATAATCTTGCTTGTTTTTATAACTTTGATCTGACTATAGGACCCCAATTGTGGAATAGGGTCTCAGGACCATTTCCATAAAAATTTGTGCGTGAGGTGGCTGTGATGGCTGAGGGGTTAAGGCATTGGACTCGAAATCCAATGGGGTCTCCCAGTACAAGTTCAGACTCTGCTCACAGCGTGTGTATTTTGGGGCGCCTGGGTGGCTCAGTCAGTTTAGCGTCCAACTTCGGCTCAGGTCATGATCTCACAACTCTTGAGTTCAAGCCCCTTGTCGGGCTCTGTGCTGACAGCTCGGAGCCTGGAGCCTGCTTCAGATTCTGTGTCTCCCTCCCTCTCTCTGCCCCTCCCCTGCTCACACAGACAGTCTCTCTCTCTCAAAATAAATAAAACATTAAAAAACTGTGCATGGGGTAGAGGTCTGTCTCATATTCGCTTTGATACCTTCGATATCTATTGCATTGACAATTGTCAATGAGCAATTGAACCTAAGAGTCCTATTCTACCATCCTCTTAAATTTCTTAGCTTGAAAGAATCCTAGCATTTTGTTTTCTCACTGTAAATATGCGTGCACATATATTTACGTGGACATTTAAGTATGCATAGGATGCATTGGACCTTTGAATACAGACTTACTCACTTTAATTGTAGATTCATTGCAAGTGATGATTCTGAAAGATTTGGTACCCTTGTGGACAGAAATCACTGGGAAAAAATCCTACATCTACATCTTTCCAAATACACCACAACTACATTGTGCATATTGAGACACTTCGTATTAATTACTCCTCATACATATCTTGCCCAATTTGATAACTACTAGCTACATGTAGCGATTTAAATTTAAATGAAATTTAAAGCTGATTAAAATTCAGTTTTTAGCCACATTTGAAATGTGGCTAATGACTACTATATTTAGGCAATGCAGACAGAATATTGCCATCTTCATAAGAGTTTTGTTGACAGCACTGCCTCATACAGGGTTTGGCTCATAGGAGGCACTGAATAAATGACAAATGAAAGTATGGGTCAAGAATACCATATGATTATACTGTCTTATTTTTATGAGAAGATAAAGCTTTTTAGTGCAATACTACACACCAACTCAACCATTAAAAACAATTAAAAACAAAAACCAAATCTTTACACTGCTACAGCCGCTTTTCTATTTCACACTTGAAAACCTATCTGCTCCCTCCTACTTCACCAGAAAATACTTAACTATCAAAATAATTGCTGAAAATATTTGTGGAAAAGTCACTATTTCCCTCAAAAAACAAATCACTTTTTTCAGAATTATTCAACAAATGGAAAGGAATTGTTTTAAAAGCAGTATTTGTGTTGAAGGAAGATTCCATAGAAAACATTTCTTTGCTGAAATAAGCATTCCACTTATAATATTTTTTACAGAGTAGAAATGACCTATGGAAATTACTAATGGTATGTGTGTTCAAATTGTAAAAGTAACCTGGCATTTCTCCAAGAAGAAAGCATAACATAGTAACAGGCTGCTCCACAGTGAGTAATGAGAGGAATGATCACAATGAAGATGATCCCAGGGGCCTCCAGACTGTTGAACAAGAAGAGAGTCTTCGCTCACTCATCGTCTAACCATGGGATGGAAGCTTCTTGTCCTTGGGCCCCCATTTCCTTTTTTATGAATGGGAAAGATTGGCCTTCCCTCTTGAAAAACTTCAGCATTTGGGGATTTAAAGAACTTTCAATTAAAAACATTCTTGGGGCACCTGGGTGGCTCAGTCAGTTAAGTATCTGACTTCGGCTCAAGTCATGACCTCACGGCTGGTGAGTTCAAGCCCCACATCGTGCTCTATGCTGACACCTCAGAGTCTGGAGCCTGTTTATGATTCTGTGTCTCCCTCTCTCTCTGTCCCACCCCTGCTTGCCCTCTGTCTCTGTCTCTCAAAATGAATAACGTTAAAAAAAATTTTTTTTTAAACATTCTTTATTTTCATGATCCTCAGTCTTTCTAGCAAGTCTTTAGTGACAATGACAAATCCCTGAAAGCTCAATGCTCTGAATTGTGACCCCAAGAAACTTAGAGCAGACAGCAATCTCCAGAGGGTAAAGACCACACCTTATTTATTTATTCATTCATTCATTCATTCATTCACTTTTTCTCTCAGCCTATTGCCTAGCACAGAGGAGGTGCTCAACAAATGTTCACTGAATGCATAAATGAATGAAACAATTCTCTCTCCTTGTTTTGAGAAAGAGTAACATGTTGTTTAAGAATTCTTTGATTTCAGTGACTACAGAGAGTATTGTTGGTAAGCACTATCAACAAAATAGGTAGGAGGACTTTGAATAGAACTCTTATCACAAAATATATGCATTATGAACTCTTACATTTGAAAATTTCTGTAAATTTGTTTCTGAAAGAAGAGAGATCTATCAGTTATCTATTTCCCAGTAAAGATTCTCATTCTAGACACAACTGCTGAATTACTTGCAAGAGATGACAAGTTCCTGAGGCTGAATTCTGGCAGAGTGGCTCTTTTTGAGTCATTTCACCTCTAAGATCTATGAGAGCAGCTATTTTGGTCTATTGATTTATATAAATCCAGTCAGAAACCCTGGAGAAAAGAATCTTTTCCCTTCAGTATCAGCTTTATTGAGGTACAATTTACATACAGTAAAGCTCACCAATTTTAAGTGTTATGATACCGTGATTTATAAGATTGTCCTCTTTCCTGGCACAGAGGCTCCTAAGACCTTCAGAATTTCCCAAGTGCCAGAGCATTAAAATGTTTTTTGTTTTGTTAATGAGGCCAGGAGAGGGGCTGAAGGTTGAATTGTTGCCCAGAACCAATGATTTAATCAATAGTATCCATGTAATGGAGCCTCCATAAAAACCAAAAAGCAGCACAGGTTCAGAGTTTCCAGGTTGGTGAACACTTAGAGATTCTGAGAGAAGTGGCTCACTCAGGACATGGAGGCTTCATGCCCTTTCCTCATACTTTGCCCTTTGCATCTCTTCCATCTAGCTGTTACTGAGTTACATCTTTTAATAATAAACTGGTAATCTAGTTAGTAAACTGTTTCTCCAAGTTATGTTCTAGCAAATTAATTGAACCTGAGGAGGAGGCCATGGCAACCTTCAGTCTATAGCAGGTTGTTCAGAAGCCGAAGTGGCAACCTGAACTTCTGATTTCTGAAGGGGAGAGGAGAGTCTTGCCATTAGTCCCTTTAAGGACTGAGCCCTTAACATGTGGGATCTGATGCTGTCTCCAGGTAAATAGGGTCACAACTCAGTTGAATTGTAGAATACCCAACTGGTGTGGGAGAATTGCTTGGTGGTACAGGGGGAAAACACACACATGTTGGAACTGGTGATCAGAATTGTTAAGTATACAATTCAGTGAGCTCTGGCAAATGTATACAGTTGTGTAAATCACTGATAAAATCAAGATATTTTTCCCCTCCCTCCCCCAAAAAAGTTCCATGCTCCTTTGTAGTTAATCCCTCCCTCCAAACCCTGGATCCTAGCAGCTACTGACCTGCTTTTCTGTTTTGCCCTTCTAGAATTCCATATAAATGGAATCATACAATATGAAATTTTTGTTATCTGTCTTCTTTCACATAGCATAATGCTTTTAAGATTCATGTATGTTTTTCTTTTTTTATTTTTTAAGTAGGCTCCATGACCAGCATGTGGCTTGAACTCAGGACCCTGAGATCAAGAGTCACATGGTCTACCAACTGAGCCAGCCAGGCACCCCCCCCCCATGCATGTTTTTATATGAACGTGTAATTTATTCCTCTTTATTGTTCAGTAGTGTTCCATTGCATGGATACATAATTTGTTTCTCTACAAGTTGATGGACACTCTAGTTTTTGGCTATTATAAGGAAAATGTATGAATATATATGTTCAAGGGTTTTTTTGTGTGTGTATGTATATTCTTGGATAAACACCCAGATGTGGGATCACTGCTCATGTGGTTTATGTATTTTTAACCTTATTTTTTCAAAAATTCATGAAATAGTTCTCCAAATTGGCCATATTATTTTGCATTTCCATCTGCAAGGTATGAGAGACCCAGTATTCTACATTCTTGCCAACATGTTGCCAACATATTGTCAATTTTTTTTTAATTTTGGCTTTTTGTGTGCATAGTGGTATATAACTGTAGTTCGACTGGGAATTGTTAATGATGAATGGTATGGAGCCTCCTTTTATGTGCTTATTTCCAATTTCTATGTCTTCTTTCAGAAGTGGCTGTTTAAAAACGTTTGCCCATTTTTTTTTAAATAGATTCTTTTTGTCTTCTAATTGTTGAATTGTAAGAATTATTTTATATCCTGGATACAAGTTCTGTATCAGATATGTATTCTGTAAATATTTTCTCCCCATATTTGTCTTACCTTTTCAATTTCTTAAGTTTCTTTGAAGAACAGAAGTTTTTAATTTAAATGAAGTCTACTCTACCACTTTTTTTCTCTTATGATTTGTGTTTTTTGTGTCCCAAGAAATCTTTGACCAACATAATGTCACAAAGATTTCCCCTATGTTTGCTTCTAGAGGTTTTATGGTTTTAATTCTTTTTGTTTAAATTCTTATCATAAATTCTTATGACTTAATTTTTATATATGGTACCATGAGCTCATGAGATCATGACCTGAGCCAAGGCAGCTTAACCAACTAAGCCACCTAGGCACCCCTTTACTAGTTTTTAAATAAATTCCTTATTATGTTCAACATAGCCGATCATGTCATTTGTGAATGAAGATAGTTTTACCCTTTGCTTTATTGCACTGATCTGGAACTTTAGTACAATATTAAATCGAATGAATAAGAATTCTTGCTTAGTTTCTGATCTTAGGGAGAAAGCATTTACTTTTTCCCTATTAGGTATGATGTTATCTGTAAGTTTTTGGTAGGTGATTTCTATCAGGTTGAGAAAGTTCCCTACTATTCCTAGTTTGTTGAGACGTTTTATTTTCTTTTTATCATGAATGGGTATTGAATTTTGTCAAAATGGTTTTTTTGCATCTATTGAGATATTCATGTGATTTTTCTTTCTTTTTTTTTTAATGTTTATTTTGAGAGAGAGTGTGTGTGCACGTGACTAGGGGGAGGCGCAGAGAGAGAGGAGAGAGAAAGAATCCCAAGCAGGCTCCACACTGCCAGCACAGAGCCCAATGCCAGCTTGGTCTCACAAACCATGAGATCATGACCTGAGCAGAAATCAAGAGTCGGACACTTAACAAACTGACCCATCCAGGTGCCCCTGATTTTTCTTTCTTATGCTGTAATTTTGGTGAATTACACTGATTTTCAAATGTTAAACCAACCCTTCAAATGAGATAAACCTCATTTGATCACCATATATTATTGTGTTATGACTGCTAAGGCAGCCATAACAGAATACTACAGACTTTGTGGCTTAAACAACAAAAATGTATTTTCTCACGTTATATATATACTATATATATACTTGCGTGTATATATATATATATATATATATATATATATATTTAAAATATGTATATAAAGTCACATGTAATATATATTTAAATATATTAAATATATATTATATATTAAATATATTATATTTACTATTATATATTAATATTTACA
>NC_064811.1:162679278-162708777 GCF_023721935.1 Panthera uncia | reverse complement strand
TAATATATAACAATAAATATTATATACTAATGTATATCAGTAAAAATATTATATATTTCAGGTTATCTAGTTCTTGAGTAAGCTCCTAAAGAACTTGTCCTTTTCATTTATCTTGTCAAAATTAATTGGGATAAAGTTTTCCATAGTATTTCCTTTATTATTCTTTTAATGTCTCTATGCTCTCTAGGGATATTCTCACTTTCATTCTTGATATTGGTCATTTGTATCTTCTATTTCTTCCTCATCAGTTTAGCTACAGACTTGTCAATTTTATTGATCTCAAAGAATCAACTTTTTGTTTCATTTGTAGTCTATATTGTTTTTCTATTTCCTATTTTATTGATTTCTGTTTTTATTGTTTTTGTGTCCATCTTTATTGTTATTTTGGATTTAATTTGCTCTTCTTTTTCTAGCTTCTTAAGCTTGCAGCTTAGAGAGATCTTAAGTTTAAGCCATGACATAAAAGCAAGTGTAGACTATAGAACAGTTAGGAGGTAGGGCATCCACACAAATCTGTAAATACTCCCCCAACACACACACACATACACACACACACACACACACACACACACACACACACTGCAGATAATAATGTACATTCCCCCTACTCAACATTTATCCTCTCCAGCCTTGTATCAACTTAATTTCTAAACTTTTACCACTCTTTGGTTTCTGAATTATCTAAATACAACATGATAATTGTTACAACTTCTAACGACCACCCTAACCTTGGTCATGGATAATGTGCCTAGATAAGCTGCTTTCTCCTTCAGGCCCCTTTTCTTCAACTCATTACTAAATATGGCTCATTGCTATCTGTAGAATACTATAGCAGAAACAATCTCCTGTGTTTACCAGCCCATTTTAATTTCCTTCTAGGCATGTTAGGAAGACTACATTTCCTAGCCCGTGGTATCTAGATGGGGCCATTTTACTAGTTCTGGTCAATGAAATGTCACCAGAAGTAATATATACCACTTTAAGACCTGACATCCCAAGAGATGTTCCATGTTTATCAGGTAATTGCCAGTGCCCAGAGCAACCAGAACATTCACCAACACACATTCAGTGAAGTAAGTGAGAAGTAAACTTCTATGGTGTTAAGCCACTGAAATTTATGGGTTTTTCTATTAGAGCAGGAACAGTATTTACATTGATTAATACCTAGCCCAAATACACATAATCAAGTACCAAATAGTAAGCATATTATTTTGAAAGCTGTAAGGGAATTCTGTTGTTGAAAGCTATGTGAATCATGTATCCTGAAAATAGTTATCAGTTTGTTGCATTTGCCACACTACTTCTAGGAGAAAAATCATAGGGTAGTAACATAACAAATTTAAAGTCATTCTGTTATCTGCCCTGGTAAACTGATCTTTATTGTTTGACACAATAAAGTCAAGAAGAATCTGAAAAAGTACTAAACACATATGTAGGTGAAGGTATTTCCCTCCTTGCCAGCAAATGAACTAAAAACCTCTCCAATAAAGAGACTTAAGATGAAAGTTCATTAACAAGTATATTAGATTCATAACACTGTAGTTGGGTGCTACTTGTGAAGAAAGTGGGTGATATTTTTTTTAAAGTGGGTGACGTTCTGATGGTAGGTTCATTTCTGTATGCTAACTAAACAGAGGTGGAAAAATAAAACCAGAAGCAAAGGACTTAACTTCATAGAACTAAAAAGGACATTAGAGATTATTTAACTCAATCTCTTTATGTTACAGATGAGGAATGCTCTTATAGATTCTTGGCACAGGTTGCATGACAATTATTTGAGTCAACTCATTATAATATTTACTATAAAAATTTAATAATTGGACATATCCCATGATCATCAGACCAAATGAGGATACAACCTGAAGCCAATCAGTCATATCTGGTCATTATATTCCAATCACTCTCTTCACTTATCAAATGAGTTACAAATAAAAATACTTTTACCTTAGAGAAAAGACATTAGGATTTATCGAGCAATTTTTATCTTTTCAAAATCAACATTTTATCCTCTTACACTACCCCCAAACACACACACACACACACACACACACACCACAGATAAGTTATAGCTTATCCCTTGTGTTTATATGTTATATGTATTAATGGACAAAATTGAAATCCAAGTTGACTTATTTTATAAGTTAAATGGAGAGTCATAAGAGAGGAAATGGCGGCGTAGGAGGATGCTGGGCTCACCTCATCCTGCTGATCGCTAAGCTTCCACCACATCTGCCTAAATAACCCAGAAAACCACCAGAAGACTAGCAGAATGGACTCTCCAGAGCTAACCATAGACAAGAGGCCCACAGAAGAGGGTAGGAAGGGTGGAGAGGTGGTGCATGGTAAACGGACTGGCAGGAGGGAGCTGGGGTGGTAGAGGGACAGCCCGGCTGGCAAGGCAGAGCCCCTGAAGTCTGCATTGCAAAAGCAGAGGGGCTGGACCATGTAGTTCTGGCAGCCAGCAGGACATAACATCTGGAATGTTAAAAGTCAACAGCTCTGCTCTCAGAGACCTGGGAGGGCGAGAGAACGCCGGGAAGGAGAGTTGCTGAGCTCTGGAAGACAAAGCTCAGCTTGGTGGAGGAACAAAGGTGCTGGCAATCGCCATTTCCCTCTCCTATCCCCCAGCCGAAATTCCAAAGGGAACCAGTTCCCGCCACCAAACTTGCTTGCATTGCGCAAACACCCAACACTGTGCTTCTATGGATCCATCCCTCCCACGGACCTGCCTCCTTCCCGGTGTTGCAGGGCCCTTCCCACAGGGGACCACCAACAGCAAAGCGAGCTAAGCCTGCCCCTCCCACCCCCATGCACCTTGCAGATCCACCCTGGCTAATACATCTTTGGCCAGATCCCATCGAAGCAGCACCACAAGCCTGACAGTGTGGAAGTACCCCAGACAGGGGCCACACCACTGCACAGTGATTCCTGCCCCTGGGAGAGGGGAAGATAAGGTACACACCAGTCTGACTGTGACCCCAGTGGTGGGCTGGGGGCAGACACCGGGTCTGACTGCAGCCCTGCCCACCAACACCAGTTTCTCCAGACAGCATAGGGGAAGTGCCCTGCAGTTTAGAGCTAACTCAGGGACTACCCAAAATGACAAAACGGAAGAATTATCCTCAAAAGAAACTCCAGGAAGTAGTGACAGCTAACGAATTGATCAAAACCGATTTAAGCAATATAGCAGAACAAGAATTTAGAATACTAGTCATGAAATTAATCACTGGGCTTGAAAAAAGCATACAGGACAGCAGAGAATCTATTGCTACAGAGATCAAGGGACTAAGAAATAGTCATGAGGAACTAAAAAATGCTATAAATGAGGTGCCAAATAAAATGGAGGCGGCCATAGCACGGATTGAAAAGGCAGAGGAGAGAATAGGTGAATTAGAAGATAAAATTATGGAAAAAGAGGAAGCTGAGAAAAAGATAAAAAAAAAATCCAGGAGTATGAGGGGAGAATTACAGAATTAAGTGATGCAATCAAACAGAACAATGTCTGTATAATAGGAATTCCAGAAGAAGAAGAGAAAGAGAAAGGGGCTGAAGGTGTACTTGAACAAATCATAGCTGAGAACTTCCCTGATCTGGGGAAAGAAAAAGGCATTGAAATCCAAGAGGCGCAGAGAACTCCTTTCAGACGTAACTTGAATGGATCTTCTGCATGACATATCATAGTGAAAGTGACAAAATACAAGCATAAAGAAGAATTCTGAAAGCAGCTAGGTATAAAAGGGCCCTAGCTTACAAAGGTAGACACATAAGGGTAGTAGCAGACCTATCTACTGCAACCTGGCAGGCCAGAAAGGAATGGCAGGAAATCTTCAATGTGATGAACAGGAAAAATATGCAGCCAAGAATCCTTTATCCAGCAAGTTTGTCATTCAGAATAGAAGGAGAGATAAAGGTTTTCCCAAACAAAAACTGAAGGAATTCATCACCACTAAACCAGCCCTACAAGAGATCCTAAGGAGGACTCTGTGAGTGAAATGTTGCAAGGACCACAAAGTACCAGAGACATCACTACAAGCATGAAACCTACAGATAACACAATGACTGTAAACCCATATCTTTCAAAAATAACACGAATGTACATGGACTAAATGCTCGAACCAAAAGACATAGAGTATCAGAATGGATAAAAAAACAAGACCCATCTATTTGCTGTCTACAAGGGACTCCTTTTAGACCTGAGGACACCTTCAGATTGAAAGTGAGGGGATGGAGAACTATCTATCATGCTACTGGAAGTCAAAAGAAAGCTGGAGTAGTCATACTTATATCAGATAAACTAGACTTTAAATTAAAGGCTGTAACAAGAGATGAAGAAGGGCATTATATAATAATTACAGGGTCTATCCATCAGGAAGAGCTAACAATTATTAATGTCTATGCGCCGAATATGGGAGCCCCCAAATATATAAAACAATCACAAACATAAGCAACCTTATTGATAAGAATGTGGTAATTTCAGGGGACTTTAATACCCCACTTACAGCAATGGATAGATCATCTGGACACAGGATCAATAAAGAAACAAGGGCCCCGAATGATACATTGGATCAGATGGATTTGACAGATATATTGAGAACTCTGCATCCCAAAGCAACAGAATATACTTTCTTCTCGAGTGCACATGGAACATTCTCCAAGATAGATCATATACTGGGTCACAAAACAGCCCTTCATAAGTTTACAAGAATTGAAACTATACCATGCCTACTTTCAGACCACAATGCTATGAAGCTTGAAATCAACCACAAGAAAAAGTCTGGAAAACCTCCAAAAGCATGGAGGTTAAAGAACACCCTACTAAAGACTGAATGGGTCAACCGACAATTAGAGAAGAAATTAAAAAATATATGGAAACAAATGAAGATGAAAATAAACACTCCAAATGCTTTGGGATGCAGCGAAGGCAGTCCTGAGGGGAAAATACATTGCAATCCAGGCCTATCTCAAAAAACAAGAAAAATCCCAAATACAAAATCTAACAGCATGCCTAAAGGAAATAGAAGCAGAACAGCAAAGACACCCCAAACCCAGCAAAAGAAGAGAAATAATAATAAAGATCAGAGCAGAAATAATGATATAAAATACAAAAAAAAAAAAAAAAAAACCCAGTAGAGCAGATCAATGAAACCAAGAGTTGGTTTTTTGAAAAAATAAACAAAATTGATAAACCTCTAGCCAGGCTTCTCAAAAAGAAAAGAGAGAGGACCCAAATAGATAAAATCATGAGTGAAAATGGATGTATTACAACCACTCCTTCAGAAATACAAGCAATTATCGGGGAATACTATGAAAAATTATATGCCAACAAACTAGACAACCTGGAAGAAATGGAGAAATTCCTAAGAACCCACACACTTCCAAAACTCAAATGGGAAGAAATAGAAAATTTGAACAGACCCATAACCACCAAAGATATTGAATCAGTTATTAAAAATCTCCCAACAAATAAGAGTCCAGGACCAGATGGCTTCCCTGGGGAATTCTACCAGACATTTAAAGCAGAGATAATACCTATCCTTCTCAAGCTGTTCCAAAAAATAGAAAGAGAAGGAAAACTTCCAGACTCATTCTATGAAGCCAGCATTGCTTTGTTTCCCAAACCAGACAGAGACCCAGCAAAAAAAGAGAACTACAGGCCAATATCCCTGATGAATATGGATGCAAAAATTCTCAATAAGATACTAGCAAATCGAATTCAACAGCATATAAAAAGAATTATTCACCATGATCAAGTGGGATTCATTCCTGGGCTTCAGGGCTGGTTCAATATTCGCAAGCCAATCAATGTGATACATCACATTAATAAAAGATAACCATATGATCTTGTCAATCGATGCAGAAAAAGCATTTGACAAAATTCAGCATCCTTTCTTAATAAAAACCCTTGAGACAGTTGGGATAGAAGGAACATATTTAAACATCATAAAAGCCATTTATGAAAGGCCCACAGCTAATATCATCCTCAATGGGGAAAAACTGAGAGCTTTCCCCTGAAATCAGGAACACGACAGGGATGTCCACTCTCACTGCTGTTGTTTAACAGAGTGTTGGAAGTTCCAGCATCAGCAATCAAACAACCAAAGGAAATCAAAGGCATCAAAATTGGCAAAGATGAAGTCAAGCTTTCACTTTTTGCAGATGACATGATATTATACATGGAAAACCCGATAGACTCCACCAAAAGTCTGCTGGAACTGATACATGAATTCAGCAAAGTCGCAGGATACAAAATCAATTTTTCAGAAATCAGTTGCATTCTCATACACTAATAATGAGGCAACAGAAAGACAAATAAAGAAACTGATCCCATTCATAATTGCACCAAGAATCATAAAATACCTAAGAATAAACCTAACCAGAGATATAAAAGATCTGTATCCTGAAAACTATAGAAGGCTTATGAAGGAAATTGACGAAGATACAAAGAAATGGAAAAACATTCCGTGCTCATGGATTGGAAGAATAAATATTGTTAAAATGTCAATACTACCCAAAACAATCTACCCATTCAGTGCAATCCCAATCAAAATTGCACCAGCATTCTTCTCGAAGCTATAACAAGCAATTCTAAACTTTGTATGGAACCACAAAAGACCCCAAATAGCCAAAGTAATATTGAAGAAGACCAGAGTGGGAGGCATCACAATCCCAGACTTTAGCCTCTATACAAAGCTGTAATCATCAAGACAGCATGGTATTGGCACAAAAACAGACACATAGACCAATGGACTAGAATAGAGACTCCAGAAGTGGACCCACAAAAGTATGGCCAATTAATCTTTGACAAAGCATGAAAGAGTATCCAATGGAAAAAAGACAGTCTCTTTAACAAATGGTGCTGGGAGAATTGGACAGCAACATGCAGAAGAATGAAATTAGACCACTTTCTTACACCATTCACAAAAATAAACTCAAAATGGATGAAGGACCTGAATGTGAGATAGGAAACCATCAAAACCCTAGAGGAGAAAGCAGGAAAAACCTCTATGACCTCAGCCACAGCAATTTCTTACTTGACACGTCTCCAAAGGCAAGGGAATTAAAAACAAAAATGAACTATAGGGACCTCATCAAAATAAAAACCTTCTGCACTGCAAAGGAAACAATCAACAAAGCTAAAAGCCAACTGAAGGAATGGGAAAAGATATTTGCAAATGACATATCAGACAAAGGGCTAGTATCCAAAATCTATAAAGAACTCACCAAACTCCACACCCGAAAAACAAATAATCCAGTGAAGAAATGGATGGAAGACATGAATGGACACTTCTCTAAAGAAGACATCCAGATGGCCAACAGGCACATGAAAAGATGCTCAACGTCACTCCTCATCAGGGAAATACAAATCAAAGCCACACTGAGATATCACTTCACGCCAGTCAGAGTGGCTAAAACGACCAAATCAGTAGACTATAGATGCTGGTGAGGATGTGGAGAAACGGGAACCCTCTTGCACTGTCGGTGGGAATGCAGACTGGTGCAGCCACTCTGGAAAACAGTATGGAGGTTCCTCAAAAAATTAAAAATAGGTCTACACTATGACCCAGCAATAGCACTGCTAGGAATTTACCCAAGGGATACAGAGTGCTGACGCATAGGGACATTTGTACCCCAATGTTTATAGCAGCACTTTCAACAATAGCCAAACTAGGAAAACAGCCTAAATGTCCATCAACTGATGAATGGATAAAGAAATTGTGGTTTATATACACAATGGAATACTACTTGGCAATGAGAAAGAATGAAATATGGCCTTTTGTAGCAACATGGAGGGAACTTAAGAGTGTTATCCTAAGTGAAATAAGTCATACAGAGAAAGACAGATACCATATGTTTTCACTCTTATGGGGATCCTGAGAAACTTAACAGAAGTCCATGGGGGAGGGGAAGGAAAAAAAAAAGTTAGAGAGGGAGGAAGCCAAACCATAAGAGACTCTTAAAAACTGAGAATAAACTGAGGGTTGATGGGGGGTGGGAGGGAGGGGAAAGTGGGTGATGGGCATTGAGGAGGGCACCTTTTGGGATGAACACTGGGTGTTGTATGGAAACCAATTTGACAATAAATTTCATATTAAAAATAATAATAAAGTTAAATTGATTTGCTATGGAACTTTTTCAGGTAAGAAAATATTTCCAAAGAAAGTATTAGTAATTTGTAATTGATGGATATTCAACATTAATGTCAGATTGTGAAACTGTATGTTTTGTTGTGACTATAAGTTGAATATGCCCACATTATTGCTAAAGAAATTCTGAAACCATACACATGAAGAAGGAGGGCTATTTCAGTGCCTTAAAATTTGTCATTTGGTAAAAATGCCACATAGATCTCTCTCTCTCTCTCTCTCTCTCTCTCTCTCTCTCTCACACACACACACACACACTCACACACACACCAGGGATTTATCTTCAAATCCTTTTTGTTCAGAAAAAAAAGACTTTTTATGTTATTTATTTAGTTATTCTTGGATATGAGATTATTTTCTCCTTTAATTTTTTTCTCATTTGTGGTTTACTATGGAGAGTGCCCATACCAGATATACTAGTTTATACTGCCTATGCAATTATCGTGCTTCTGGTAAATGATTAACCTAGAATGGCTACCTGTAAACGGAGATTTTTCTTTTCTCTTTTACTAGCTATTTTGATCTTCAAACTTTAACTTTTATTTTCTCTAAAGCATAGTTTTTGTTGCATTTGAAGGATCTGTGTGGATGTAAGTCTTCAAGGTAAAAGAACAGATTTTTAAACTCTCTTCTTTCTTTCTCTGTGCTCTTCTTTTCCTGTTTCCTTTCTCTTCCTGTACTGTTTATATCCAACCTTTTACCCTTGCCTTGGTTACCTCCCTAGGATTCATTTTTTCATTTCCTTTTCTCTTGGCTCCCTCTCAGCCACTCTTTAAGCTTCTTAGTTCACTGTTATTCCCAGCATTTTGTCATAGTGACAGACACGCTCCCAAGAGTAGCAGTCTCATGAGTAGTTGGGACGCACCTGACATCATGTCCTACAAAGAAACCCAAAACCTTATGGATTTCAGTGGCTCTATGCAGATGTTTAGCAACTAGACCAGAGCTGTCATCATACAGTGTTGTAAGAGAGAAGGAAACAAAAATGAGAAAAATGATGAGAAAGAACTTCCCACTGTTTAAAACCTAGACATGTTCCCTGCTTGCTCACTGACAGAGGAGTTAAACAACAAGGTAAAGATTGATACAAATATTTAGGGAAATGTGATTATAACAGAACATTCTGGATATTAGGGGAAGTAATTTGTAATTTTAGAACACAGCCACAGACTTAGGGAAACCAGTTGAAAAAAATCTCCATTTGAAAAGGTCCTAAGGTGTCTCAGAGAAAAACCTGGCAGAGACTAGATTGTCAAAATTAGTGAATGGTCATTTTCCCAGAATTAAGGCTATTTCAGGGCAAAAGTCTGAAAGAGAAAAGTTTGCTCCATATAATACAATTTAACCAATAATATGTCACCAGTATAGTCCCACAAGCATTACATTACAGCAAGAATCCAATGTAAAAAAAGGTTGAAGGATGAAAATAGAAGTCCTTCCTACTCCTCCTCCCAAAAAATCATATGGACCTGGGAATCATCTATTTCAACCTTACCTTCAAAGCAGGAAGCCCTTATACAATATTATTAAGAGGTGACCATTCAGTTTCTACTGCATTCTGGTGACAGAGAAGTGAGTCATTACCTCACAAAGCAACTCATTCCGTTCTTAACAACCTTCCACTAACAAAGTGCTAACACTCATGCACTACTTGCTATATACCAGACATGGTCCTGAGCACATTCTCAGTGCATTAATTTGATAATCCCCACATGACCCCATGCAACAGGCCTGTGGCTTAGAGTAGGTAGCCTGACCTATGGAAGGGACATAGTCTGGATTTAGGCCCTGTCTGACTCCAGAGTATTTGCCATAACCACTATGACACCATGACACCTCAGATCACACTTCCCCGTAGCTTCCACCATGCACTCTGGTCTGCACACCAGAGGACAAACTATCAGTCCAATTCCTCTTCCACTCCAATAGCCCTTCAGACACTTGAAGATGGTGACTATGTCATCTTCCCACCATCCCCCCATAACTCTTCACAGTTAATTTAACAGCAAATTTTTTGAAGCCTCTTTCATTCTGACAACCCTCCTCTCAGGGTGGGTACCCAAGAAGAAATGAAATAGATAAGATATAAATAGAGTAATAATTATAGATGAAATTTTTACTTTTGGCTATCAGATTCAGTAAAGGAAAAAAGTTAATGTGTAACAAACATAAAAGTTATCTTCATAAATATTTGCTATTGCATTATTTATGTGTACTTGCAAATCTTTTCATTACCAACATAATAACATAATTGTCATTCTAAACACATTATAGTGCTACATAATGATGATTTATTGCCTAAACTGAATTATGTTTCAGGAGCTAAGAACAGATTTGATGGAGGCAACTATTTCTGTGTATCTCTATTTACTACCATGGCAACTAATTAAAGTAGGTTTGTTTCATTAATTAGTTGTTGGTAAATCACTATGAAGGTGAAAACTGCTATTAATAGATGCACAGTAGTTATAGTATTGATGCTAGTGTTGTTATCATAAATGATAAAGTATTCATAGCCAGTATAGACCAGTTGATTTTTCATTAACAGTAATAATTTCATTGTGGAATTAAGATTTTTTTTTTAATTTGCTGTCTTTGTAACAAATTATCTAGTCTCTATTTTATGTTTTTCTTGGCCAAATCTTAACCAACTCACATTATATAGTCACGCAGCGGAGAAAATCAATGCACATAGTGATAACCAAAGTTTCCTGATGAAAAAAGAATATCTTCTGATAGTGGATGTAATGTTAATACCACTGCTGAGCCTTTTAGTTTCCTGAAGTTGGACAATGGATATGGAGATTGCCAAGAGTGCAGAGCTAGAGGAAATTACCATACCATCTACCTAGAACTATTTCCAGAAACGGCACAAGGGGTTGTGGGGAGGTTTGGATTCCCCCAATCCTCCTCTAAGTCCCCCCAATGCTTTATGCAATCAAGATAAAAACAGCCACTTGTGAGGAAGATGCAGTTCCATGACAAGCCTGCAGCCTTCTCCTTCAAATAGATTGGCCCCAATTCTGTCGTAGGTTGAAATTCTGGAGCTGCCGCTGCCTACCTGCCTCCTGCCATTACTTCTGGAGTCTCTAGGGAGATTTTATAGCTGAGCTACTATCATGGAATTTAAAAGCGGAAAGACCCAACAGAGACCCTTTAACCAGCTCTCTGAGTTCTAACAAGTAAGGTAATTTACAAATGAGGAAACACGAAGTTCAGAGTTAGCTGAATTCAGAGAGTATTGGGCTGAACTGGGCTGTGTTGGACCACATCTGGACTGTGGGCACATTATGTGGCGGAGAATACCTTCAACTTTCTTAGCTTACACCAGATCCATGCACTTCTGTCTGGGTCCACTTAAATGGACTAAATGAACTATCTCATTGCCAGTAATTAAAATGTTCTCTTTTATATGATGGTGATGAGTTAATGCTCTGTCCTGGGCTCCTCTTTACATGGTAGCTCACCCTAGGTACCCACCTAGGGTCAGAACAAGAAACGGGTGTAAAGAAGGATGAATATGACTTCAATATTTCCCTTCCTGTGATACCTTGTGTTTTGGTTTACAACTCTTTAGGACTATCCCTTTTAATAGTATCTTATGCTCTTTAACATCCTCTATGCTCCAGCCTCTCCTACTGCACATTAGAATTTACCTATCCTTGGGGTTGTTCTATGTGACTAACAAAGGAATGTTATAGACAAGGCATTACCAGTGTCTTCATTCCCAGGTTATGTTTTTTGGCGGTTTTCTTTTTTTTGTTTTTTTGTTTTTTGTTTTTGTTTTTGTTTTTGTTTTTTAAGAAACTTTCAGTCCCTTATACCTAAGAAGTGTTTGAATGTGACCATTGCAAGGCCCATGGCAAATTGGTGGGAGAACTATATATGCTGAAGAATTCAAACTGAGGAAGAAAGGTCTGGCTTATAAGATATCAAATGGGATGCTGTTCAAATACAACTTATATGAAACTACCTGCTAGAGATGCTATGGAAGAATCCAGGTAACATTGGGCCAGATGGTCTTTCAGATGCCTTCCAACCTGAAATTCTAAAAAGATTGTGTTAAATCAATAGCCGCTTGATTCAATGTTGATCAATGGCAACTTAGAGAGGTTTTCTTATGGCAGGCTGTAGGAATCTATGCTTAGCCCTTTCAGTGCGTATCAAACATCATTTCAGAGCATTGGAATTATCAGCCAATATGTATACAATGAAATACTACTTGGCAATGAGAAAGAATGAAATCTGGCTATTTGTAGCAACATGGATGGAACTGGAGGGTATTATGCCAAGTGAAATAAGCAAGGCAGAGAAAGTATTTTCACTCATGTATGGATCTTGAGAAACGTAACAGAAGACCATGGGGGAGGGGAAGAGGGAAAAAAAAGTTACAGAGAAGGAGGGAAGCAAACCATAAGAGACTCTTAAGGACTGAGAACAAATCAAGGGTAGATGGAGGGTGGGGTGAGGGGAAAGTAGGTGATGGGCACTTTTTGGGATGAGCACTGGGTGTTGTATGGAAACCAATTTGACAATAAATTATGTTTAAAAAAAGAAGAAGAATTATCAGCCAATGTGTGGCATTGTAGGAAACAAAGACTCAAAAGCTCCCAACAAGCTGGGGACATGGACAAATCTATCAAGGTGACATTGTAATACATTTTTCATTATCAAAATATCCATATTTCTTCTCATCCCTATGTTTTGTGCTCTTATTTCAAAATCTATTTTTTTCTTCCCTAAAACTAAGATATGTGCCTAAATTTGTGATCCTTTTTCCTTTCTTCACAGTATTTTTTTTCACTCAAGAGAAGTCTTCCCTTGACCCTGTTAATTTCCAAAATTTATCATTCCCTTTCCTTCATATTCCATACTTTTACCAAGAGAAATAATATCTAAATTTATTGAGCAGTTACTATGTGTCAGGTACTGGGCTAAACTATTTAAATGGATTATTTCATTGATTTCTCATAACACTTTTATGTGATAGATACTAATTTTATCCCTATTTAATATATGAGTCAATAAGGTTTAGAGACATTAAAAAATCTTGACCAAGGACATACAGTAAATGCTGAAGTCTGGATTTAAATCCAGGCAGTTTAATTCCAGAGCTCTTAACCATTAAGCCCCTCATCATTATTACCTCAGTCCTGAGAAATTTGACTTTTTGTCCCACACTGTTGAAACTGCATCTTCTTCTGCTTTGTACTTAACCTACTTGACCTTCCCTAGGTTGATTTTCTTTCTTCTTTGACTCTATGAGACCACGTGGGTCCTTTTTTCTTTGCAAACTTTTTCCATATGCAAAGGTTCTGGCCTTTTGTCTTTTTTCCCCCTCTCTTCTCTCCCTTTTCTTATTTTTTTTTCTCTTTCTCTACTCTTGTCAATCTCATCCTTTCCCACAGCTTCATTTACAAAATCAATGTAGGTATCTGAGCTCATTTCTGAGTTACAGTTTTTACATCTATGGTACATGACATCTGAATCTAAATGTTCCAGTAACACTTCAAACTTAGCACATATAAAGCTTAAATTATCATCTTTCCTTTACCATTTTAGCTATACCCCAACCTCATCTCCTTCTGCTGATTTAAATTTTTTTTAACGTTATTTATTTTTGAGACAGAGACAGAGCATGAACGGGGGAGGGGCAGAGAGAGAGGGAGACACAGAATCGGAAGCATGCTCCAGGCTCTGAGCCATCAGCCCAGAGCTCGAACTCACAGACCGTGAGATCGTGACCTGAGCTGAAGTTGGACACTTAACCAACTGAGCCACCCAGGCGCCCCTCCTTCTGCTGATTTAAATGAGATGGTGTGGTGCTGTGGAAAAAAACACAAACCAGGGAAATTTACAGAAGACGTATTCCAGTCCTTGATGTACTAGCTGTATGATCTAGAGGTCATCATTCAATTTATCTCTAGAGTAAGGGGGTGGATTGGATGATATTAAGTGCCTTCAAACTCTATCCCTACAATTCCTGCTGACCCACTTCTATCTTTATTTCAATGACCCAGAGATGGAATCTTCAAGCCATCTTTCATTCCACATAAATTCAGTCTTGAAATGGAAAGGAAATTTTTATAATAATTAATTTATTCATTTCATCAATATGTATAGAATTCACTATGGGACTACATAGCAAAGAATGAAAGAGACAAAGTCCCTACCTCATGGAGCTACAGTAGAGTGGGGAGGCTGACAATAAACATCCACACAAATAAACATGTATAGAATTGCTGAGTCACAATATGGTACACCTGAAATACTGTATGTTAATTATACTTGAATATAAAAAATAATAATATAAAGGAGCAATAAAACTATGAAGAAAAATAAAGCAGGTCAAGGGTTTATGGAGTGATTTGGGGGGAACTATTTTGGTTAGGATGATCCGAGGAGATAATATTAGAGCATTCATCTGCTTGAATGAGGAAATACGCCACACACAGATGCAAGGAAAAGCCCTTGCACAGGGAGCAGCATGCAAATGTCATGAAATGGGGAGAGCAAAAGACCCATGTGGTCAGTGAAGAGCACTTAAGAAAGGGAAGAGCAGGAGACACAGACAGGAAGCCAGGTCATTAGGCATTAAAGCCATAGTAAGAGTTTGGATTTAGATTTAAAGTGGTTAAATACCATAGGATTTTGAATCTGAGAATAACTTGACTTAATTACATCTTCAAAAGTTCACTTGCTGCAGTGTAGAGAATAGATCATGGAGGTTAGGGCAGGACGAAAGTGATAGCAGGAAGACCTGCTAAATTTCAGTGAATTAGGTAAGAGATTATGGTGGCTTGGACCAGAATATCAATGCAAGTGATGAGTTTGCTGAATAAGCTACTTTGTGAGGTGCCATGCCCCTTATTATTGGAAATATCCTAGCAAAAGCAGAGGTGCAGGAAGTGGAATTAGGGATGCTGCCTGTGAGTTGTGCTTGGACCACATGGTATATAAGGTTAACTCCAACATTCTACCTATTGTGAGACTTGATCCCATTTTATGTAGAACCTGCCTTATTTACTTTTATGTGTCCCTCTATATCCTGTAAGTCAGAGGCCAGTGGGAATGGCATTAACTTAGAGAAGGACAAGGCTCTTCAGAGACAGTCTAGCTAATTATCCTATCTTTAGTAGCTCATATGACCCTAATGTGGTAGGGTACACTGCCAAAGTGAATAGGCCCCATTGTATGACACTCATTTTAAATATCTATGTCCCCTGAGCCTTAAATTCATAGTAAAAGAGGTATTAGTCTGTGAGGATTAAATGAGAGAATGTATATGAAAACCATAAAGCTATAAAGTTCTATAGAAATCTAAGTTACTATTCTATTCTTTCTACTACTTACATAAAATTCAGTACAAAAGGTACAATCAAGTATTTTCCATGTCACTTTTTAACTTCTAGAAATTCTATACCTCTTGAACTTTCCTGGTTTGTATATAAAGACAGCAGAAAGCTATAAGTCAATACATGTCAGATAAACACACTGGACTATACACCCAGACATCTTTTAAATAGATAAGACAACAGTAAGGATATGTCCCAACATGCTCTGAACAAACAGTATTCCTCTTTGTTTTGATCTTGTCAGTAAAAATGTTTTGAGGGGTGCCTGGATGGCTCAATTGGTTAAATTGAAGCGTCCAACTTCAACTCAGGTCATGATCTCACGGTTCATGGGTTTGAGCCTTGCATCAGGCTGTGTGCTGACAGCTCAGAGCCTGGAACCTGCTTTGGATTCTGTGTCTCCCTCTCTCTCTCTGCCCCTCCCCCATTTATGCTATCTCTGTCTCTCCAAAATAAATAAATAAACATTTTTTAAAATGTTCTGATATATCTTTTCTCATTAAAAAGAAACAAAAGAGACTGTCTTTATTCCATTGGATATTCTTTCCTGCTTTGTCAAAGATTAGTTGGTCATATGTTTGTGGGTCCATTTCTGGGTTCTCTGTTCTGTTCCATTGATCTGAGTGTCTGTTCTTGTGCCAGTACCATACTGTCTTCATTATTACAGCTTTGTAGTATAGCTTGAAGTCCTGGATTGTGATGCCTCAGGCTTTGGTTTTCTTTTTCAAGATTGCTTTGGCTGAATAGCAAATTTTATATAAATATAAATAAATATACAAATTTTAGCATTATTCTAGCTCTGTGAAGAATGCTGGTATTATTTTGATAGGGATTGCACTGTGTATATAGATTGCTTTGGGTGGTATCAACATTTTAACAATATTTGTTCTTCCTATCCAGGAGTATAGTGCTAGGAAAACTGGATAGCGACATGCAGAAGAATGAAGCTGGACCACTTTCTTACACCATACATAAAAATAAACTCAAAATGAATGAAAGACCTAAATGTAAGACAGGAAGCCATCAAAAACCTCGAGGAGAAAGCCGGAAAAAACCTCTTTGATCTTGGCTGCAGCAACTTCTTACTCAACATGTCTCTGGAGGCAAGGGAAACAAAAGCAAAAATCAACTACTGAGACCTCATCAAAATAAAAAGCTTCTGCGCAGTGAAGGAAACAATCAGCAAAACTAAAAGGCAACAGACAGAATGGGAGAAGATATTTGCAAATGACATATCAGATAGAGGGTTATTATCCAAAATCTATAAAGAGCTTATCAAACTCAACACCCAAGAAACAAAAATAATCCAGTGACGAAATGGGCAAAAGACATGAATAGACACTTCTCCAAAGAAGACATCCAGATGGCCAACTGACACATGAAAAAATGCTCAACATCACTTGTCATCAGGGAAATACAAATCAAAACCACCATGAGATACCACCTTACACCTGTCAGAATGGCTAACATTAACAACTCAGGCAACAACAGATGTTGGCGAGGATGTGGAGAAAAAGGATATCTTTTGCACTTCTGGTGGGAATGCAAGCTGGTGCAGCCACTCTGGAAAACAGTATGGAGGTTCCTCAAAAAACTAAAAATAGAACTACCCTACGACCCAGCAATTGCACTACTAGGTATTTATCCAAGGGATACAGGTATGCTGTTCCAAAAGGACACATGCACCCCAATGTTTATAGCAGCACTATGAACAATAGCCAAAGTATGGAAAGAGCCAAAATGTCCATTGATGGATGAATGGATAAAGAAGATGTGGTATATATATATACACACATATATACACACACACACGCACACAATGGAGTATTACTTGGCAATCAAAAAAATGAAATCTTGCCATTTGCCACTACATGGATGGAACTGGAGGGTATTATGCTAAGCGAAATTAGAGAAAGACAAATATCATATGACTTCATTCATACAAGGTGAGGACTTTAAGACACAGAAAAGATGAACATAAGGGAAGGGAAGCAAAATAATATAAAAACAGGGAGGGAGACAAAACATAAGAGACTCTTAAATATAGAGAACAAACAGAGGGTTACTGGAAGGATTGTGGGTGGGGGGGATGGGCTAAATGAGTAAGGGGCATTAAGGAATCTACTCCTAAAATCATTGTTGCACTATATGCTAACTAATTTGGATGTAAATTAAAAATAAATAAATAAATAAATAAATAAATAAATAGAAACAAAAACTAATTTGCTAATATTATTTTAAAATTGTGCTTTTCCTGTGTGGTTTTATAGAATTAGAAGAATGAACATATTTGAAAAATGGAGACAAAGAGACAAAATGCATTTTATTTTAAATTCTCTTTTGGATTCTTGTACATTTTCATAACTCAGAGCTTTACATGAATTCCATCATCAAGAAACTTTAAAGGAAAAAGAATTTCTCTTTTCATTAAAATTGTCTTATTTTATGTGTGTGTGTTTATATGGAAACAAAACAAAACTGAAGAGAAACAGCTGGATGAACATGCAGTTTTTAAAACTTACATAATAAAAAAGAAGAAAAAGATTCAGATTCTCACATTGCACCTAACATATGGTATTTCATCCCTTTGGGTGTTTTGTTTTGTTTTTTTTTTAAGGATATCAAATTTCAAAGTGATTTTGCAGGTGACCGAGCTTCTAGAATTACCTTCTGCAAAATGACTTCTCTTCCATATGCTTAGTGGAATGTGGGGTGAGTCTCCTATATAAGTCCCCAACATGTTCTCCAAAGAAAACCAGCACATATTTAAAAGAAAAATACCAGACATGATAAATCTAGTTCTATAATTCATAAAGTGAAAAAAATCCTATGTAACAGCCAAATGTCAGTGATTGAAGCATCAAAAACCTTCAATTCTGTGCCAGCAAAGTAGGTAGTCTGTGAAATTGACCAGGTCTAAACACAAAGAATTTCTGCAGTTTTCTTAAGGAGAAGGAGAAGAAGCAGTGGCTTAGGACATAAACAAAAAGCATTAATGAAAGTGCTTTTTTCATGGGTCACTGAAGCTCAAAATAGCTGAATTCATGAATAGCTCAAAGGAGTATCATAAATCCACATAATGCTCTTGAGCACAGACTTGGGCATTTTAATTTCATTCATAATGCTTAAATTTGCTGCCAAAAGTCCAATTTTCTCTTTTTTTAAATTGAATTAAATGCTTATGAGAGAATCATACTTCTTAAAAAGAAAGTGTAACTTTACAAAAGAAGAGTAATTGCTCTCCAGTTAAATACAACTTCCATCTTGGTAAGATCAAATAAAGGAATATTCTACCAGTGAGTTGGCCAAGAATGCAAATAAGAGGGAGCTACCAAAAAATATGGTCTTTACTTTGTCCTACTTCCTCTTCCCAATTATCTGGTTCTTGTCCCCAAATTACTTTCACCTTATAAAACAAAAAGTCCAAAGAAAAGGGACTAAGGGAGGGCAGAACAGAAAAGAGTAGGAAAAAAAAAAAAAGAGTAAAGACCCAAGACTTGAAACTTATTAACCAGGAGGACAATTCTATGCTTAGCATCAGACCACACATGTTGTCATATATTACAGACAAGCAAATAGCATATTTGGCCAAAATGGCTGCAGAAAGAATTCATACGTGTGGAATCAAGCTACATAAAAAAGATTGCAAAAAATTCTGGTGGTAGTTCAGGGTCAACATTTCCATATACTGTGATATCCAGCCAAACACAACTCAAACAACCCTCTCATCTGTTAGTGCTTTTGCGGGGCTGAGGTGCTATACTTTCTGAGCAATGGCTGATATACCCTATAGACTTGACAAATCTGAGCTGGGAGAGAAATGGGATTAAACCTATTATTTTTGCAGTCCACCTTTATGTTCATAGTTCGGGGGAAAATATCTTGACCATCTCTCATGTCAAATCTCAAATACTCAACATAAGCATTAACACATTATGATTTTTTTTGCGGGACATGAGTCTTTTTTGTTTCCTGCTCCACACGCTGTTGGGTAGTATATCCCAGCACAGGGTGTGGAGCAGCCATCTCTGGGGATCCAGGCTAAGGACTGTGTCCTGCTCCTACTGCAGATCCTCTGACCCCCGGCCACATTCAGACCAAGTACTGTACTTTGTTGCATTGACTTTTCTATGAATCTGCTTTTTATTTGCTTGTTTCTCAGTTTGGTTCCTCCTTGTCAATATCTATCACTTTCATTAGTTACCCTCTATTCATTACTCTTTTCCAGGCCCTTATTACTTTACAATTGAATTCCTCCACTAATTAGTCTCCTAGCTGCTTTTCCTTCCCTATCAAATCTGTACTGTTTGCTAATGCCAACCTATATCTTCCAGTGTAACATTTCCCTTCTCTGAGCCAGTCTGGTGTAATGCAAAGAGCCTGGGTTTTGGAGCATCAGATGGAATTCAAATCTAGGTTCTATCCTTAATTAGTCTAAACAAGTTAAGTCACTCTATCCTTAAACCAATTTACTAATCTGTAAATGTGTTAATCCCTGCATGCCTGTTGAACAAATTAAATAAGATTATATCAATTATATACTGGAAAGTATCCAGCACAGTACTCAGCTTATAGGAGAAATTAAATGAATGTAAATTATCATTTTTTTCCCCACTATATTTACTGTTCCTTATCAACTCATTCCATAGTTCTTGCTTGATCTATTGACTTTCAATGCCCAGTTCTTGGGCTCCAGGACTTTGCAGTTCAGTGAGGACAGACATTGAAATAATTACAGTAAAACATGAAAAGTACTGTGATATTGAAAGAAGAAGACTATGAGAACCTTGCTCTACCGTTTGTCATAAAGCTTCACAGAAGAGATTCTCCAAGGATGAAGGGGAGTTTGGTGTAGAAATGGGAAGGCTATAAACAAAAACTGTGAAGGCTTAGGTATGTTCCAGGGAGACAGGGATATGAAGCTTTGAAGAAAGTTAAGGTCTGAATTGTGAAAATCCTTGAATGCTATCATACGGGGCTTTAACTTTCTCACAGGCGATAGAAAATTTTAAGCAGAAGATGATATAAAGCTTAGAGATTCACAGTATCATGGGAAACCTTGACCAAAAGGTCTAGATATTCCATTCATACATCTTTTATTTTGAATGTATCAGAAGTGTTAAGGGAGTTGAGACTGACAATAGCCATACTCCCTTAAACACAGCCAAGAATCTTTCCTGGCAAAGTCATAAGCATTTCTAAGCAACAGCATAGAGTGCTTGAAAATAGCAGTTCCCAGTAGCTGTTCTCTAAGACTGACTCTATAGAAGTTCACCCAACTGGTTAGAAAACTCTTGGCTCTTGCAAAGATGAGAGAAAGGTAATAATTCCTTAACTTGGTGACGTCTTCTCCATTAAAAGGAAGAGAATCCTAGAAATGGAAGAAAGTAAAAGAAACCAGCTATCTGATTTAGCCAAAAATCAGCTAATGTTGTGAGGTTGAGAGGAGGCTATTAACAATTGTTGGCCATCCCCTAGGTGCTGGCATTAGGCTACATGCTATATCCATTAATTCATTCAATTCTCACAATAACCTGCCAGGTAGGCAATTTTATCCCAGTTGAATTCAGGGTTTGCGTCAGTGCTTTCCTTTTTATACAATGTATACAATGTATACAATGCTTTCCTTTGTTTATCTTTTTTTTTTTTTTTTTTTGCCATACCATAATCCCTTATGCTCTGTCTTTAATAGATAGTTACCAAAGACAGTTGAAATTAATTTCAAACTTAGTTTGTATAAGCAGACTTTCATTGGGATTATCCAACAGGGACAAGAAAATGTGTTTAGAAAGATGAAATAGAGGCTCTTGGGCAATGCAGTTGGTTGTATCTCACTCTTGATTTTGGTTCAGTTTATGATATCACAGTTTGTGAGATTGAGCCCTGCATCAGGTCTGTGCTGACAGTGCAGAGCCTGCTTGGGATTCTCTCCCTCTCTCTCTGCCCCTCCCCCCACCAAACTTAATTAATAAAACTAAAAATATATACATGAAATGATTAGATTTTACACTCACAGACCTGCTGGGGATCCTGACTTACTCATCATTTTAGCATTGACCAATTTCCTTTCTTGGGCCATCACTTATTCTTTCAACAAATATGAGCTAAGTTCCCAGCACCATGCATCTGATTGAGGTCAGACTTGACAAAAGACCTTCTTACTTAATTATAATCCCCTTATCATTCCCTTCTGCCTCTTGAAATGCCCAAGTGTAATGTTGCCTTGAATTTCCAAGTCAAGTTAAAATTCCTTTTTCTTCCAAATTTGATGCAATGTTGGATTATCCAAATAAAACTCCAGATGCTAATCCTTTTAGTAAACACTGATGAAATTTTGTTAAAGCCAACAAAATAAGTTTCAAAAAAAATACTGCTCACATTGCTAAAGAGTATTTAATACTGAAGGTTACCAACGTTAAGTCCTTGGCAAGTGAAATGATTGGTTAGTCCTGCAATAGAAGAAGAGGCATTAAACTGGGTAGGGACAGAGATAAAGTGCTCAGGTGTGGGCCTCAAGTGAACACTTGTCTTTGATCAAGAGTGGTGTCTACTCATCCTTAGTTCACATAATACCTGAAGAATTAGGAATTAAATCTTATGTCTGGCATCCTTAGGACCAAGAACTGCCAGCAATTACATTTGTCAGCATATCCTCTGCAAACCCCACTACCTCTCTGGGGCTCACAGCCAGCAGGCCTCTCATTCCTGTGTATGTGGGGCATAAATTGATTTGCAGGAAGCAGGAACAAATTAGCAGAGAAATATAGTGCCACTCAGCTGTTTATTTGCTAATGACAACATGCACTACTGATTTGCAAGCCTAGTGGTCTCTAACTCTGTAGTTCTTGGCACTCTGGAGCAGCCTTCATGTACCTCTACAAGGCATTCAGACTACAGCACTATGAATGCATTGTGCAGATTTCATCACAAGCAAGGGATTCAGGATTGTGTAATTGGAGAGTCCACAAGATGCTCATTTATTATAAAGTATCTTGTACCCAGATGATAAAATTCTGCTGTTAAGAATTCATGCTCTGGAATAAGCATCACTCTTCCTGTGGCTGTCTTCCTCAGATGCAAACCTCTGGGAGTAGGAATACAAGGGACAGATGAATGGAAGAAAGGACAAAGAAGAGGGAGATACAGAGTGTGGGTAGGGGAAGGAAACACAACCTTTGCTTTCTGCACAACTATACTGTTGAGCCCAAAGGGCAGGGACCATGTCTGTCTATTCACCACTGTTCTCCTACATCCTGCATAATACCTGGCACAAGGCAGGCATTCAATATGGACATGTTGAATGATGTGAATTAATAAGACATAGAATGAGCCCTCTCCTTCCTAAGAATGGCAATCCCTTAGAACAAGGATCTCAAGGTGCTCATACTCCAGGCAGAAGCTGGATATCACACTGCCCTGGGGCCAATGCTGTGGCCAGGTGGGTCTCCTGCTCTGAAGTTTCTGCTGTGAGGTGACATCTACTCACAGTCTAGTTTGACCATTAAGTATCTCGTGGTTAGATTCTTTTCCCCAAATAAATCTTCCTACAAATTTGCTTTCTATTCTTGCTTATGCAGCAACCCCACTGACCAACCTGTTAGCATCTTTGGCTTGCCTAAACCTAGAAACAAGCAGTATGTGCACATCCAAATAGTACTTCAAAGAACAGGGCCAACAACTTCTAATTCATTCTCCTGAAGCCTCTGCCAAGAGCAGCAGCCAGTGTGAGGCCAGGCTTGGTAGCTGCTCTCTGGCACTGACATTAACTCAAAAGCAGTGGAGTCAACCTCTTTGCCTCTTCAAAGAGAAGTGGCCTAACATTCTCTTACAAACCACAGAGTTTAGGCAGACCTATCACCTTGGAGGTAAAAGCAGCTACAGATATTTTTTATGGGATCCTTTTATGAGGGCAGGGTGTACTCTGTCTCCCCATTCAAAGCCCATGCCTCTGAAAGATTTCTAATGTAATGGTTTATAGCACTGATTACGGTAAAAAAACATTTGGCTTACAACGATATATGGATAAACTAGTGAAATGTGCTTAGGTACTGAATTAATGCTTCGTGTGCTCCAAGCAATTTAACTGCCAAAGTGCTAGCTTATGTATCTTTGTAAGAGAAATGAGAGAGAAGAAAGAGAGGAGACTCCAAGTCATCGATGTGGTCAATAAACAAGAGACCCGTGCAATGTTGAGTTGAAAGATGTGCAGAGGCAATTTGCTTAAGCAGTAGGCAGCCTCATCACAAAAAAGAGAAAACTGTCACAGAGTCAGATTTAGTCCACATGAGCAGAAAGTGAGGAAACTTAATCAGGTTTTCTCATTTTATATAGATTTGGTAGAGCTACACAAGGCTCTATTAGTGTGCCAGAAGTGCCATAGCAAAATACCACAGACTGGGGGGCTTAAGGAACAGAAATTTATTTTCTCACAGTTATGGAAGCTAGAAGTCCAAGATCAAGGTGTCACAAGGTTTGGTTTCTTCTGAGGCCTGTCTTCCTTGGCATGGAGATGCCCACCTTCTCTCTGGGTCCTCCCAGGGCTGCCCCTGCATCTGTGCGTTGTCTGTGTCTTAATCTCTTCTTATAAGGAAATCAGTCATATTGAATCAGGCTCAACCATATGACCTCATTTTACTTTAATTACCTCTTTGAAGGCCCTATCTCCAAACACAGTCACATCCTAAGGTGCTGGAAGTTGAGACTTCAACATATGAATTGGGGGTGGGGAAGGAACACTGTTCATAGGCTGTAAAAGGAAGTGATAATCTCCAAGGAGGAGGGAGAAGAATATCTCCCATCACTGTAGTCCTACACACATGCAGGGGGTCAGGAATCCCTTAAACTTAAATCATGTGTGCATATGCTTCCTGTGCCTCTTAGATGTATGAGAGAGAAGATAATGGTGAAGATGGCTTTATTTTCTCATTTAATGAAAATACAATAATCTACATGTTTTACTTCCTTGGCTCCTGAGCCTACTTTGACTAGTGAGAAGGCAGAGTAGCCTGGCAAAATCCAAAGACTGAAGCCAGACTCCCTGCATTTGGATCCCATCCCTGCCACTTATTAGCTTAACCTCTTAATTAACTAACCCACTAGTAGAAAACAATCACGACAAGTAAAGGAACAAAGCAATTAAACTTCTTAGTTCCAACCAGTACCTAGCAGAAAGTTGAAGTCTTGAAGAAGCCAGGATTTTACAAACATACCACTCTTGTTCAAACAAGCCAGCCAATTCATGATGGAGATTGCAATAATTCTTAAGTCAAGATCTCATTTCTTATGATGTAGGTCAAGTAAGCCATGTCAGCTCTGCTAAGTTAGTTTTTGAGAAATGCAATTTGGAAATTAGAAAAAAAAACAGTTCTAATTTAAGCAACTCTACCACTCCTGGGCCTGTGAGGTTTTCCTGAAGTTTTTTTGAACTACCACAAAAATGTTGTGGGCTCCATGGTCTGCAACCCTCACCCACATGCTTACTTGTCAGGTGGATTTTGGCTATGAGGCTTAGAGAAAATTAAAAAAAGATAGAAGATTAAACAAATGGGCTGAAGGCCTCTTGTGGGCCAGGACCTAGTCACATATATTCTCTTCCACCTGTCTCAGTGTCCAGAGGAGGAGACCAAGCCTCAGGAAGAAAAGAGCTTGCCCAAGGTCACTGGGCTCATAAAACTTGGAGATAGAACCTATGACCCCCAATTCCAAGCCCAGTGCTCTTTCAATTTCAGCAGAGGTGACCCCAAACACCTCTGCACTGTTCCTCACCCCGAGGCTAGAGTGCTGATTTACACATCTGATTACGTTCCCTTTTTACTTAAATTGTCAACAGTTCCATGGCTCTTAGAATAAACACACAGGTTCTTATCCAGGTCTGTGCATCCCTCCCCCATGACATCTCTCCATCTGACATGCATGCACCCCAGCCTTCCATGGTATCCTCTTCCTTCAATTGCTTCCGCCAGGCCTGTGTCCTTGTGGAGCTCCCTTCCCACACAGGAGCTCTACAAAGGCTAGCCCTCCTATTGCCTCCATCTTTGCCTCCATAACCAGCACTCACTCTTCAGTTCTTAGTTCCGTTGTCCCAGGTCTAGGAAATACTTCTTTGCTTCCTAGAATTAGACCACATCTTCTATTGTGGTCTCTCATATGATCCACTATTGTCTGTTTTTAGCACTTATCACAGCTCATACTTATTTGTATAATTAAAACTTTTCTTGTTCAATTACCAATAAGCTCTTGGAGTGCAAGAATTTTGTCTGTTTTTGCTCATTAGGAGGCCTCCAGCACCCTAGTAGTGCTGACACATAGTGGGCACTCAATAAATATTTTGAGTGGATTAATAAATGAATTTGCATGTATTTTCTCCTTTTCTATTATTTTGCTGCTGGATTGGGGAAATTGGCTTGGGGGCAGTGTAAAGGCTTGAGGATATAAAAATCCCGCATCAGAATAATTGCTCCTTCCTGTGAACACCTGGAGAACTATTTGTCATTGTGTCATGCTGACTTATAGTCAGGGGAATAGCATGTTACCATCTTCCCCTACTCAGCTGAGGACAGGGGTCACACGTTATTCTTTATTATATTCATTGCATCTAGCACAGTGTAGGCACTCAAAAAAAAAAAAACACAAAAAGCTAACTGAAAATGACAGTCTACATAAGATGCTAGAAAAAGATGGCATGTTATGGGAATAAGATCTCTCAGCTTAGATGTAAAGATATTTAGAGCACAGGTAGCTGAATTAACTCCAGGAAGGAATAGGAAAATATTTTCCTTTTATACTTCAACAAAGCCAGAGAGAGCATATGTAGAAATAAAAATAAATAAAGGTGATGGGGGATGGAGCATTTTGTGCTAGGTGTCCACAGTTTCAACGTTCCCATGGCAAGATCTTCAGGTAGGAGTGAGAGTAGGTGGAAGAAAAGATAGAGGCTTGAAGAAAGTAAAGGTGGTCTGGAGAAGCTATTGTAATAAATCTGGAAAGCTAGTTAAAAAAATACAGAAATTTATAAAAGCAAATATCAGGAGCTGAGAATTGGTCTGCTGTAAGTATATGTATGCATTTCTTGGAATTTCTCTAACTGTGCTTCAATATCAAAATTCAGAGCTTGAAAAATGGGGGGGGGGGCTCTGCATTAATACAGCTAATCAAGGAGTCTAAGGTAGGGAAGGACGCCAAGAGAAGACAGATTGTCCATGCAAAGCAGGAGTCTAGTCACTAGAAATCTTGGTGTTGGCTGAAGGTCAGGACCTGAGGCTACAAGGTAGTGAGTGGGGCCATTGAGTGCACCAGGACTTGGAAATCAGACCAGTTGGGGAGGACAGGTGCTTGGGTACCAACCTGAGTATAAGTAGGGAGCTACAGTGACCATGTTCTACCTATCACTCCCTCCCCACTTGAAAGCTTAACACCTGCGCCCTTCCCACTAGCAGCCTTTCTGCACTGCTTTGGATGCATCACCTAAGGGCAAGAAGGGAAAATGTCTCTCCTTGGCATGACCAGTAGTTGAGATACTACCCAAGGGATATGTAGGATGTTTGGGGAGGCAAAATATGAGAAGATGATAGAGGAAATGAGTGTAGTTGAAGAGAGTACCAAAAACAGTTGAAATGTGGGGTGTCTGGGTGGCTCAGTCAGTTAAGCATCTGACTTGGGCTCAGGTCATGATCTTGTGGTCCATGAGTTTGAGCCCCACGTTGGGCTCTGTGCTGACAACTCAGAACCTGGAGCCTCCTTTGGATTCTGTGTCTCCCTTTCCCATGAATAAATGTTAAAAAAAAAAAGTTTAAATGTAATAATAAAAATAGATAATGATATGGTGAACACTCATCTGCTTAATGTCCAGCTTTATCCAATCTAAACATCATGCCATATTTGCTTCAGATTTTTCTAAGAGAAATTATGCTTTATAGCCAAGGACCTCTGGGTATCCTTTCCTGACCCATTTCCCTGTTGCTTCCTTTTTGTAGATAATAACCACTATCCTAAATTCTGTGCTCACTATGCTTATGCATATTTTTAACTTTTAATATATATTTGTATCTATGAAAAGTATACAGTATTGTTTTTTGGGGGGTTTTAAAACTTATTTAAATGTAACCCTGGTCTATCAGTAATCATTCTGCAATTTGCTTTTTTTTTTCATGCAACATTGTGTTTTTGAGATTTATTCATGTTGATAGTTGTAGCTCAAATTTTTTTAGTTTGTCTGCTTTATAGTATTCTATTGAGTAAATACATTATAATTTACCTATATTTCCTATTGATGGACATTTTACAATCAATAAGGTAGTAAACATTTTGTACATGGTTTCTTACATGTACAAGATTTTCTTTTTTTTTAAATATATGAAATGTATTGTCAAATTGGTTTCCATACAACACCCAGTGCTCATCCCAAAAGATGCCCTCTTCAATACCCATCACCCACCCTCCCTTCCCTCCCACCCCCCATCAGCCCTCAGTTTGTTCTCATTTTTTAAGAGTCTCTTATGCTTTGGCTCTCTCCCACTCTAACCTCTCTCTCTCTCTCTCTCTCTCTCTCTCTCTCTCTTTTTTTTTTTTTTTTTCCTTAAGAGTATAGACCCCAAAGTAGAATTTTTGGTTAGGAACTTTTTAAACTTTACCATTAGTCTAATTAAAAAAAGAATTTTGTGTGTTTTGTTCACTGTGATACTTAGAACAATCCCTGGAAGAGGAGGCATTAATGATTTATTTGTTGAACAAATGAATTGATAAAATTTTTATTTTTGTTTCTCAGAACCAGAAGAGAACTCCTTTAGCTTATTTCTCTCTAGTTCATTAAGTCTTTTCTGCTCTTGCCCTCCCTACCTGCACTTGGACATGGCAATGGTGTAGAGTACTCCCAGGCCAGGCTTGTACAAATCTCCTACATGAGATCATCCATGTGCTTTCCCCTGCTGCTGTCTTATGGCAATCACTTGGGAAGCCGCGTGCAAAATTTGTGGAAACATGTGAGTGAACTACTTGATTAAAAACAGTTCCCACTGCTCTGAAACACACATTTTGGATTTTACATCAATTGAAAGCAAACTTCTATTGTATGCCACTGAAATGTGGGGGGTTATCTGTTATAGCACCCAGTGCTACCTTAATATAGGGATGACGACTACCTTGTTTGTGAACATTTCCTTGGTGCTTGGCAGAGTTTGTGGCATATGGCAGAGATTGAATAATATTTGTTGAAGGAAAGAAAAAAGAAAGGAAGGGAGGAAGGGAAGGAAATTATGTTTCCAGAGCTCTGTAATCATCTTGCATGGATCCAGCTTCTTTGCCCCATATGTCTGTGTTTTCTTCCTCCCATCTCCTTTGCTACTCTTTATACTGAAAAATGCAGCAATGAATCTTCACTTTGGAATTTGCCAAATGCAGTCCAAGGAATTAATATTTTTGGTAATCTTAGTTTTAATAATACATGTGAGCTAATTAAATAATCTGAAACTATTTTATAAAATAGGTATTTTTTTAAAGGCTTATTCTTAAATAGGAATCTTAAATAGGAATAAAACTTCCCCCTAATAGCATCTAACAATGCCAACAGTTTTTAATTCTGGAATACCTGCAATTCTGGGCTTGAGGAAGTATTGAACTAAGTCATTTAGAAAATAAGAATATTATATACATTATACGTTATAAGTTATATGTAAAATATAACCTATATATAAGGTTATAATATATATATAATCCAGAATTATATATTTATATATACACACACATATATATATCCAGAATCTGGATTTAATTCAGAATTATATATATATATACACACACACACACACACACACACACACATATACACATATACATATATATATAATTCTGTATATATATATGGATATTATATATAATATATGGATATTATATATAAATATATAATTCTGGATTATATATATTCTAACCTATATATAATTATATAATTATAATTCTGGATTATATATATATTATATATATTAACCTATATATATATACACATATAT